>NC_141883.1:24994776-25231632 GCF_030686135.1 Camelina sativa | reverse complement strand
GTATAGGCTACACAAAAAAATGATGGTGTCCTGACTATTTTTCCGGAAGAGAGTAATATGGGAGGTTTTATTTATTTTTTGTGGAGCTGGCTAGGGAAGTGTTTTGTCTCAAACTGCTTTACTCAAAATAAGTTGCTCAACTGCTTGTATACTTCAATTTTGTGATACAGACCTGTGTATCAGCAGTGCTGCAATTAGTAATCTTGCCTTATTTTCTTAATACTTCCACAGGTTGGGCAACGAGACTGCATGCTGGTGAAGCATGGTTGAGTATAGAGTATTCATTCTTCAATGTTTCCATAACTCCTTACTGATTCTGGCCAAGGTGGGTTACTGTATTGTTTCATGTTTTGTTATAACATTCTCAGAAGCTTGTTGTATTGGTGTCTTCATGTCCTATATTACTCAGTACCTGATATGATCTTGAATTTTTGTATTTTGATTTGTACACAGAGCATATGCAAGATATTATAGGATTGTTGTTCAGACACATTAACCTTATACAACAGTCTGGTGTTTCCCAATGGATTTTCGATGAGGTATTGGTATTATTAAGCTGTACATGACTTGACTTATGTTTCCAAATTTTTTCTGTTATTGTCTGCTTTTTTAAACTGGCTAGTATTCCTATTGATTCAGTGTTCTTACACAGTTTGATACATTTGTCATTGTTGTTATAGCTCTCAGCTATCTGTGAGGCAGAGTTTCATTATCAAGCCAAAATACACCCAATGTCTTATGCAATACGTATATCATCAAGCATGACGGTAATATAGTATTTTTCAGCTGTTCAATCTATTTCTCATACTTTTCCTGTCATTTAAGCTTCGTTTGTATTTATATCTGTAGTTTGCCTTTACGATGACACAGAGTAGAATAGATGCTTATCTTATACAATCTCATTACTAGATCACACCCATATGAAGTTTGATCTTTGTGTCTGAAGTTCGGCAACTCGGTTTCTTGGCTAAACATTTCACTTTTTGTTTTAATCTTCTGTTTCTTATTCCAATTTTGTTTCAGATATACCCAACCAAGCATTGGCTAGTTAGATCATCACTGCCATGGAAATTTAATCCAGCTAGTGTGGAAAAGGTTCTCGATGAGCTTTCTCCCAATAATGTTCGGTAAGTCTCGTCTTCTACACTCATAGGTTTTCATTGAACTAAATTTGTATTTGTCCCATTTATTCTGAGGACGGTGCTAAATGTTTTTATTGCTATCAGCCATATGATCTCTATATTAAGTAGTTCAAGAATTGATCTCTATTTGTAGAATCTTTTGGAAATCAAATAAATTTGAAGGTGAAACTGACAAGGTTGAGCCATGGTATAACACTCCTTATTCTCTTGAGAAGATGACTAAATTCACCATTCAGGTTGGGCTTTTGATGTATTGATTTCCTGAAGATCCTTCTATACTTGCATGTTTGATTCAGTATTTTTCTATTACTCTGGAGGAAGTTCAGTTTTGATTTGTGATTAACAATTACAGGAGTGGGTGCAGTCTGCTCCTGAAGTAAATCTGCAGCTACCAACACCTAATATCTACATTCCTACGGATTTTTCATTAAAGGATGTTAAGGATAAGGTTCAGTTCCATCACTCTAGTTACAATTTACAAATGTCTTTAAAATGTATAAAGCAGTAATCTTATGTCAAGTTCTGGAACAGGACATCTTTCCTGTTTTGTTGAGAAAGACATCATTCTCAAGATTGTGGTATAAGCCTGATACAAAGTTCTTCAGACCAAAGGCATATGTTAAGATGGATTTCAACTGCCCCCTTGCAGTCAGCTCTCCAGATGCTGCGGTTCTTTCAAATATTTTTGTTTCTCTGCTAGAGGACTATTTGAATGAATATGGTAAGATTTGATACATTAGAACTCGGTTATTTCTCTTTCAGTATAGCCTTTCTACATTATCACTACTCAGTTATTTATTACAATAGCTCTGCTGGGAGTTCCTTGCTTTATATTGCATTTCTTCTAAGGCAAGTTAAAATATGTTATATTGAAGAACGGAATAAAAATAGATTTAGGTGATAAGCCTTCCTAGTTTTTGTTATTATATCGGGAAAACTGTTTCATCAATCTGTATACTTCTATGTTTCAGCTTATTATGCTCATGTTGCTGGTCTCCGCTATGGATTAAGTCTTTCGAAAAATGGTTTTGAGGTGGGTTTGCACAAACTTCTGACGTTTTCTCGTGTCTTTTGCTCGACGAATTGATCATATTAGACTAACAGTTTCTCATTTCCAGCTCTCTCTTGTTGGCTTTAATCACAAAATGAGTATCTTGCTGGAAGCTATCATTCGAAAGATAGCAAAATTCCAAGTGAAACCTGATAGGTTTTCTGTTATCAAGGTAACCTTATTAGCTAGTAGAGATATTATCCAGTAAGCATTGTACCAGATTTGTTGACTAATAAAAAGTCTACAAACAATGCCAAAAGAAATCGAAAGGTTTGCTTTAAGAATTAAAGCATCCCTTCAATACGTAGACTCTCATTGCTTGTTACTGCTCAATAGACCCAATTTCTTAAGTAGAGATATTATCCAATAAGCATTGTACCAGATTTGCTGAATAATCCATGTTTTCATGCTTCCTTGTCCTATATTATAGGAAACAGTCACAAAGGCATACAAAAATTACAAATTCCGACAACCGTATGAACAAGCAATGAGTTACTGCTCAATGGTATTACAAGATAACTCTTGGCCTTGGACAGAGAAATTAGATGCTCTTTCTTGTTTGGAAGCTGAAGACTTGGCGAATTTTGTTCCAATGTTGTTATCGAGGACGTTTGTTGAGTGCTATATAGCAGGTCGCAACTCATTATCCCTGCTCTATGATATAGTCTTTGGTCTCTAGTCCTTTTTGTTTTTGTGTCAGTCATATAATTAAATAGAAACTCGTTTCAGGAAATGTTGAGAAGAGTGAAGCTGAGTCAATGGTCAAGCATATGGAAGATGTTCTTTTTAATGACCCAAAACCTATCTGTCGTCCGCTACTTCCATCTCAGTTCCTGACAAGCAGAGTTGCAGAGCTCGGAACAGGAATGAAATACTTCTACCATCAAGAAGGCTCAAACCCCAGCGATGAAAACTCTGCTCTAGTGCATTATATTCAGGTACACTTGCGACAAGATTAATACATCTTATTGGCCTCATCAACCAGATTTTGCACGTCTTATAAAGCATTTCTTGTAGATTTTGGTACTTAGACTCATCATGAGTGTAGAAGGTTGCTTCTTGCTAACATAAATTGGTTTCCCAAGAACAGATTCATCAAGATGAATTTTCCATGAATATCAAACTTCAGCTATTTAAACTTGTCGCAAAGCAAACAACTTTTCACCAGCTTAGGACAGTTGAGCAACTTGGTTACATCACTTGTCTTTCTCAAAGGTACATAAATATTTTTCTCATACTTTTGAATGCTCCTGAGTTCTCGCTGATCCATAAATAATTATGTTTCTGCGACACAGAAACGATTCTGGTGTCTATGGTCTGCAGTTCTATGTTCAGTCTTCAGTAAAGGTACCAAACTACCAAACTGTCTTGTCTCTCTGCCACTCGGACTTTACATAACCCTTTCTAGCTAATGCATTAATCTCCTTGAGTTTGCTGTTAAAAGGGTCCTGGACATATTGATTCAAGGGTCGAGTCACTACTCAAGGATCTTGAGCGTAAACTTTACATGATGAGCGATGAGGAATTTAAGGTGAGAAGGCACAACCAAATATTGTATATCATATTTGCTTTGCTGGAACTTAACATTGTGGTGCAACGAGATATCTCACTAATTGACATGACTTGCTACTCAGAGCAACGTAACAGCTTTGATAGACATGAAGCTTGAAAAAGCCAAGAACTTGAACGAGGAATCCCGATTTTACTGGGGAGAGATTCAAAAAGGGACACTTAAATTCAACCGTAAAGATGCAGAGGTATAATAGACAAAACACCTATTACCAACTTTCTTCCTATAGCAATCTCTGAATTAAGAACCTTGTACTTGCATGGAGAGTCTTCTTCAAAGAAACAACTAAGTTGTTGTGTAAATTATTAGGTGGCTGCACTGAGAGGGCTAAAGAAGGAAGAATTGATAGATTTCTTCGACAGATACATAAAGGTTGATGCATTGAAAAAGAAATCGTTGAGTGTATGCGTTTACGGAAACCAACATGTAAAGGAAATGGCATCTGACAAAGACAAAGTTGTGTCACCATCCATAAAAGTCGAAGACATTGTTGGTTTCAGAAACTCTCAACCTCTTTACGGATCGTTGAGCGGATGTGGACAGCTGAAACTGTGATGAGGTCCCAACACTTCTCAAGGGATATACACAAAGGTCCGGCGCTAGGGTGGTGTTTTGAAAAAAAATTACAAGGTTTTAGGCCCTTAATGTTTGAGATTTTGACAAAAAAACACTCCAAATTTCTTAAATCTACAGATAAGACCTTCAAATTATTAAAAAAAAAAAATTTGCACAAGGTCTAAGGAAAATTTGAGCCGGCCACAAACACTCATATACGAAAAATGTGAACAATGTATTTGTTAGAAAACTCTGCATCAGTAACGACTGGTTTATATTTGGATGTAATAAGTGATCGAAATCGGTGAGCTGTAGCATCAGTACATATATTAAAATGGCTGCCTGTTGAAACCCTCATAGCTTGATAGACAGCTCAAATATCTCACTATTGAAAAATATTCAAGTTAGCTGATCACTGATCTTTCTATCAATCTATTAGGGTTTGAATATGTGAACAGCCTTCGTGGCACTTCAGCTAGGAAGGCTGTTCACATATTCAAACCCTAATAGATTGATAGAAAGATCAGTGATCAGCTAACTTGAAATTTTTCAATAGTGAGATATTTGAGCTGTCTATCAAGCTATGAGGGTTTAAACAGGCAGCCATTTTAATATATGTACTGATGTACAGCTCACCGATTTCGATCACTTATTACATCCAAATATAAACCAGTCGTTACTGATGCAGAGTTTTCTAACAAATACATTGTTCACATTTTTCGTATATGAGTGTTTGTGGCCGGCTCAAATTTTCCTTAGACCTTGTGCAAATTTTTTTTTTTTAATAATTTGAAGGTCTTATCTGTAGATTTAAGAAATTTGGAGTGTTTTTTTGTCAAAATCTCAAACATTAAGGGCCTAAAACCTTGTAATTTTTTTTCAAAACACCACCCTAGCGCCGGACCTTTGTGTATATCCCTTGAGAAGTGTTGGGACCTCATCACAGTTTCAGCTGTCCACATCCGCTCAACGATCCGTAAAGAGGTTGAGAGTTTCTGAAACCAACAATGTCTTCGACTTTTATGGATGGTGACACAACTTTGTCTTTGTCAGATGCCATTTCCTTTACATGTTGGTTTCCGTAAACGCATACACTCAACGATTTCTTTTTCAATGCATCAACCTTTATGTATCTGTCGAAGAAATCTATCAATTCTTCCTTCTTTAGCCCTCTCAGTGCAGCCACCTAATAATTTACACAACAACTTAGTTGTTTCTTTGAAGAAGACTCTCCATGCAAGTACAAGGTTCTTAATTCAGAGATTGCTATAGGAAGAAAGTTGGTAATAGGTGTTTTGTCTATTATACCTCTGCATCTTTACGGTTGAATTTAAGTGTCCCTTTTTGAATCTCTCCCCAGTAAAATCGGGATTCCTCGTTCAAGTTCTTGGCTTTTTCAAGCTTCATGTCTATCAAAGCTGTTACGTTGCTCTGAGTAGCAAGTCATGTCAATTAGTGAGATATCTCGTTGCACCACAATGTTAAGTTCCAGCAAAGCAAATATGATATACAATATTTGGTTGTGCCTTCTCACCTTAAATTCCTCATCGCTCATCATGTAAAGTTTACGCTCAAGATCCTTGAGTAGTGACTCGACCCTTGAATCAATATGTCCAGGACCCTTTTAACAGCAAACTCAAGGAGATTAATGCATTAGCTAGAAAGGGTTATGTAAAGTCCGAGTGGCAGAGAGACAAGACAGTTTGGTAGTTTGGTACCTTTACTGAAGACTGAACATAGAACTGCAGACCATAGACACCAGAATCGTTTCTGTGTCGCAGAAACATAATTATTTATGGATCAGCGAGAACTCAGGAGCATTCAAAAGTATGAGAAAAATATTTATGTACCTTTGAGAAAGACAAGTGATGTAACCAAGTTGCTCAACTGTCCTAAGCTGGTGAAAAGTTGTTTGCTTTGCGACAAGTTTAAATAGCTGAAGTTTGATATTCATGGAAAATTCATCTTGATGAATCTGTTCTTGGGAAACCAATTTATGTTAGCAAGAAGCAACCTTCTACACTCATGATGAGTCTAAGTACCAAAATCTACAAGAAATGCTTTATAAGACGTGCAAAATCTGGTTGATGAGGCCAATAAGATGTATTAATCTTGTCGCAAGTGTACCTGAATATAATGCACTAGAGCAGAGTTTTCATCGCTGGGGTTTGAGCCTTCTTGATGGTAGAAGTATTTCATTCCTGTTCCGAGCTCTGCAACTCTGCTTGTCAGGAACTGAGATGGAAGTAGCGGACGACAGATAGGTTTTGGGTCATTAAAAAGAACATCTTCCATATGCTTGACCATTGACTCAGCTTCACTCTTCTCAACATTTCCTGAAACGAGTTTCTATTTAATTATATGACTGACACAAAAACAAAAAGGACTAGAGACCAAAGACTATATCATAGAGCAGGGATAATGAGTTGCGACCTGCTATATAGCACTCAACAAACGTCCTCGATAACAACATTGGAACAAAATTCGCCAAGTCTTCAGCTTCCAAACAAGAAAGAGCATCTAATTTCTCTGTCCAAGGCCAAGAGTTATCTTGTAATACCATTGAGCAGTAACTCATTGCTTGTTCATACGGTTGTCGGAATTTGTAATTTTTGTATGCCTTTGTGACTGTTTCCTATAATATAGGACAAGGAAGCATGAAAACATGGATTATTCAGCAAATCTGGTACAATGCTTATTGGATAATATCTCTACTTAAGAAATTGGGTCTATTGAGCAGTAACAAGCAATGAGAGTCTACGTATTGAAGGGATGCTTTAATTCTTAAAGCAAACCTTTCGATTTCTTTTGGCATTGTTTGTAGACTTTTTATTAGTCAACAAATCTGGTACAATGCTTACTGGATAATATCTCTACTAGCTAATAAGGTTACCTTGATAACAGAAAACCTATCAGGTTTCACTTGGAATTTTGCTATCTTTCGAATGATAGCTTCCAGCAAGATACTCATTTTGTGATTAAAGCCAACAAGAGAGAGCTGGAAATGAGAAACTGTTAGTCTAATATGATCAATTCGTCGAGCAAAAGACACGAGAAAACGTCAGAAGTTTGTGCAAACCCACCTCAAAACCATTTTTCGAAAGACTTAATCCATAGCGGAGACCAGCAACATGAGCATAATAAGCTGAAACATAGAAGTATACAGATTGATGAAACAGTTTTCCCGATATAATAACAAAAACTAGGAAGGCTTATCACCTAAATCTATTTTTATTCCGTTCTTCAATATAACATATTTTAACTTGCCTTAGAAGAAATGCAATATAAAGCAAGGAACTCCCAGCAGAGCTATTGTAATAAATAACTGAGTAGTGATAATGTAGAAAGGCTATACTGAAAGAGAAATAACCGAGTTCTAATGTATCAAATCTTACCATATTCATTCAAATAGTCCTCTAGCAGAGAAACAAAAATATTTGAAAGAACCGCAGCATCTGGAGAGCTGACTGCAAGGGGGCAGTTGAAATCCATCTTAACATATGCCTTTGGTCTGAAGAACTTTGTATCAGGCTTATACCACAATCTTGAGAATGATGTCTTTCTCAACAAAACAGGAAAGATGTCCTGTTCCAGAACTTGACATAAGATTACTGCTTTATACATTTTAAAGACATTTGTAAATTGTAACTAGAGTGATGGAACTGAACCTTATCCTTAACATCCTTTAATGAAAAATCCGTAGGAATGTAGATATTAGGTGTTGGTAGCTGCAGATTTACTTCAGGAGCAGACTGCACCCACTCCTGTAATTGTTAATCACAAATCAAAACTGAACTTCCTCCAGAGTAATAGAAAAATACTGAATCAAACATGCAAGTATAGAAGGATCTTCAGGAAATCAATACATCAAAAGCCCAACCTGAATGGTGAATTTAGTCATCTTCTCAAGAGAATAAGGAGTGTTATACCATGGCTCAACCTTGTCAGTTTCACCTTCAAATTTATTTGATTTCCAAAAGATTCTACAAATAGAGATCAATTCTTGAACTACTTAATATAGAGATCATATGGCTGATAGCAATAAAAACATTTAGCACCGTCCTCAGAATAAATGGGACAAATACAAATTTAGTTCAATGAAAACCTATGAGTGTAGAAGACGAGACTTACCGAACATTATTGGGAGAAAGCTCATCGAGAACCTTTTCCACACTAGCTGGATTAAATTTCCATGGCAGTGATGATCTAACTAGCCAATGCTTGGTTGGGTATATCTGAAACAAAATTGGAATAAGAAACAGAAGATTAAAACAAAAAGTGAAATGTTTAGCCAAGAAACCGAGTTGCCGAACTTCAGACACAAAGATCAAACTTCATATGGGTGTGATCTAGTAATGAGATTGTATAAGATAAGCATCTATTCTACTCTTTGTCATCGTAAAGGCAAACTACAGATATAAATACAAACGAAGCTTAAATGACAGGAAAAGTATGAGAAATAGATTGAACAGCTGAAAAATACTATATTACCGTCATGCTTGATGATATACGTATTGCATAAGACATTGGGTGTATTTTGGCTTGATAATGAAACTCTGCCTCACAGATAGCTGAGAGCTATAACAACAATGACAAATGTATCAAACTGTGTAAGAACACTGAATCAATAGGAATACTAGCCAGTTTAAAAAGCAGACAATAACAGAAAAAATTTGGAAACATAAGTCAAGTCATGTACAGCTTAATAATACCAATACCTCATCGAAAATCCATTGGGAAACACCAGACTGTTGTATAAGGTTAATGTGTCTGAACAACAATCCTATAATATCTTGCATATGCTCTGTGTACAAATCAAAATACAAAAATTCAAGATCATATCAGGTACTGAGTAATATAGGACATGAAGACACCAATACAACAAGCTTCTGAGAATGTTATAACAAAACATGAAACAATACAGTAACCCACCTTGGCCAGAATCAGTAAGAGTTATGGAAACATTGAAGAATGAATACTCTATACTCAACCATGCTTCACCAGCATGCAGTCTCGTTGCCCAACCTGTGGAAGTATTAAGAAAATAAGGCAAGATTACTAATTGCAGCACTGCTGATACACAGGTCTGTATCACAAAATTGAAGTATACAAGCAGTTGAGCAACTTATTTTGAGTAAAGCAGTTGAGACAAACACTTCCCTAGCCAGCTCCACAAAAATAAATAAAACCTCCCATATTACTCTCTTCCGGAAAATAGTCAGGACACCATCATTTTTTTGTGTAGCCTATACAACACACCAAGATAGGAAATATTTTTTATAGCTACCATCTACAGCTGAAACAACAAAGAACAGCTTTCTAAAGCACTTTTCTAACTGTCTACGAGGCAATGTAAATAAGTGCTCTGTAATATTCACAGCGACTAATACAGGGGAAACAACTCATACTCCAAAAACGTTATTCCAGGAAACAACTAATCTTTATGATTTCTCGTGACTATCAGCCGACAGCCGAAACAACGTAACTTATCCTCCAAAAAAAAGTAAAGAATCATAACCAGAAAGAGAGAGCTGGAGACTACAACAACTTTTCAATTTATTACATGCCAAATCATTTATTAGTTTGACCCTTAAGAAAACCTACCTAAGATTTTTAAGGCATGAAACAAACTCCCTTCGCCTTCGTGACCAATTAGACGGCCAATGTACTTGCATGGTCCTTCTTCATAATGGAGAATG
This sequence comes from Camelina sativa, assembly GCF_030686135.1. Taxonomy (NCBI): domain Eukaryota; kingdom Viridiplantae; phylum Streptophyta; class Magnoliopsida; order Brassicales; family Brassicaceae; genus Camelina; species Camelina sativa. The sequence continues at coordinate 25,221,615 of NC_141883.1, read as the reverse complement.
CTAGGAGTTACAGGCCATGAAACAAGAAGCTCATGTCCCTGCCTTATTGGAACAACCTTCACAAGAATCTAAAATCAATGAAAAATAAACACCATCACACCTTAGCAACATTTTAACATGTATATATCTTCGTCTCGTTAAATGCTATCACTGAAATAAGGAGCACGACCTGCAAATGGTCTAGAGTACACGGCTGACCAGGAAATCTAGGAATACCCTTGTCCGTGTTTCGAATATCCTGGAACAACTCTTCCACTAGACCTTGAGTTTTATCAAGGTTTTCTGAAGACATCCAGAGGAAAGACATGTATAAATGTCATATATGTTAATGCTATACTTCTGTGTTCTGAAAATAAAAGAGATTTGAGTATTGGGTTAGCTCCAAAACCTACCCTTTGCATAAACAACCAGATGCATGATGTTGGCAGAATAGTGTTCATCATAGAATTTAATCAGCTCACTCCTTATATCTATTCCTTTTGCTTCGGGTTGTACATGAAGTGTATCCATGTTACCTAAGCAAAATTATCACTTTCTTAGCAGGGAACGACCATTAACTTTTCTTATGAACGCCAGCCAAAACCAATCCTTAAAAATGGGTCGAACATGAACCTGAGGCAAATTTGTGATATGGATGGTCTGTTCTACTTAAATGCCTTTGTACCTGTGTCAACGGAAAAGGAAGACAAAAATTAAGTGAGATGCTAAATACACATCAACACACACTTGTGGGTTGTAAAATTTTCAGGGCTTAGATATATATAAAAGTAGTACAGTAATTAACTAAATGGATTGATGTAATACAATAATTGTCCTTGAGAGCAAGGGAAAATACCTGGCGCATACGCCTAGAATCATACAACAGATTTTTCTGATGCTCTGGATAAGAGAGAACATGTTAGAGTATGTTATATCAACAAATTTCAACGGGAGAGGTATCAAGAAAGTGAAAAAAAAAAAAAAAAAAAAAGCAAACCAGAGTCGACAGCCTTGATCTCTCTCATGGTAGCATCAGCAGACATCAGTGGTTTGATAAAGAACTGTGCAAACCTGGTTACACAATCAAAAAAAGGCAGATCAGATAACATTATTAGTAAGCGAGCAGAAAACAAATAAAGAAGCAAAAGCAAGTCAACCTGTCCAAAGCTTCATCAAAAGAATCAGTGTTGATATCGAAATGGTAGTTTGTATCTTCAGTAGTTGTATAAGCATTTGAACTCCCTCCATGCTACAAACAAGAAAAAAAACATAATTTAATAAGCGCCTTAGAATATATAGAAGAGCATCATTTCAATATGCAAGAATTAAGATCAATTTTGTATTCCAGAGCAAAGCAGGAGAAGAACATTATTACCTCAGCGACATACTTGAACAAACCATTTTCTTCAGGGAATTTTTCACTTGCATAAAATAGCATATGCTCTGATAATTAAAGAAGTGACTCTCTCTCTCTCATTAAACGAATTTGACTACTTAGAAGAAGATAAAACAAAAACTGGGAATCAAAAAAAAGTACCAAGGAAATGAGCTAGGCCTTCCAATCCTTCTGGGTCCGAGAACGATCCGACGCTAACGTTCATCGAAGCAGCACACTAAGAGAGCACCGATACAAAATTAATCTTCAGATTATTATTTTATTTTATCGGTAAAAGTATCTTCCAGAGCTTACTTTGTCAGTCTCTGGATCGCTGATTAACAACACTTCCAGCGAATTCTTAAGTACAATCCTCCGATATTCTCTCGTGTCCGTACGTGGCTTCAGTATCTCGTCACCTCCATCCGCCGTCGCCGTGGGCGTGGCCATCATCAACCTTTCGATTTCTTTTGGGATTGTTTGTAGACTTTTTTTATTAGTCTTCTTTCTTCGCTCTTATTATTATGTCTTTCTAACGTCTTTCTTTTATTTCAGTAATCTACTGTGCTACAGTCTACGTATGATTAAAAATATCAACGGTGTATGTTTTCCCAAGTAGTACAGATCCAACGGCGATTACTTGTGATAGTTAGATTCTTCACTATTATGTTATGGTCCAAGGTCTTTCCTTTTTGTCTCTAATCTAGTGTCATTATCCACTGTGTGGTTGGTTAGAGATCTAACTATTATTATCAACGGTGTATTTCCCCCCAATTAATAAGAGTACCAAGGGGCAACGAAACTATTGGTCAACGCCAAGTTGTCAACTCCACCGTTGATTTTTCTTTTTTTTTTTTTTTTTGTTAGAAAATTATAAAATTGGGACCTAAACAGTAGTTGAATATGATATAATATAACTAAGAAAAATCTATATATGCTAGATGAATATCTTGAATAACTATGTCATAAACTTTCATCAAATAAGTGTGTATATTATGACGTCAAGTATCATCTTTATAATATTACTTTGAATTTTCCATGACTTTGGATCCAAATGTTAACTTTAATATGACTAACTCTACTGATTCGCTTTGGCATATGTCTCTGTTTGTTGTACTTGTATATAAATCTCTGAAAAAGAGTTGGTACCTCCTCAAAGTTTCAACGACCCGTAAAGAGGTTGAGACTTTCTGAAACCAACAATGTCTTCGATTTCTATCAGTGGTGATCGAATTTTGTCTTTGTCAGATTGTATTTCCTTCAAATGCTGGTTTCCATATACGCATATGCTCAAGGATTTCTTATTTGGTGCGTCAACCTTTATGTATTCGTCAAAGAAATCTATCAACTCGTGCTTCTGTAGCTCTCTTAGTGCAGCCACCTAACCATAGACCAAACCCCAACTCATTCCATCGATCGCTTGTATTAACACTTGTTCGAAGAAGACTGACCATGCAAGTACAAGGGTTCTTAATATTGCTTAGAAGTTGGAAAGGAGGAGATTACCTCTGCATCTATGCGGTTGAATTTGAGTGTCCCAGTTTGAATCTCTGCCCAGTAAAACCAGGATTCCTCATCCAAGTTCTTGTCTTTTTCGAGCTTCATGTCTATCAAAGTTGTTACATTGCTCTGAAGAGAAAGCCATGTCAATTAGCGCATCAATGTTTGTCTCAAGTAAAGCAGATATCATCTATAGTACCTGCTTGTGTCACAACTTACCTTGAATTCTTCATCGCTTATATTGTAAAGTTTACTCTCAAGGTCCTTGAGTAGAGACTCAACCCTCGAATCAATATGTCCAGGACCCTATTAACGATAAACTTAAAGGAAGTTAAACAGATCTGCATTAACTATCCAAATTCTGAGTGATAGAGAGGCAATGCAAGTTGGTACCTTAACTGAAGACTGAATAATGAACTGAACACCATAGACGCCAGAATCGTTGCTGTATTGCAGAAAAGAGGGTATGCATCAAACACAACTCAGTAAATATTCAAACACACGAGAAACTCCTATGTACCTCAGAGAAAGTGAAGTGATGTAGCCAAGTTGCTCAATTGTTCTAAGCTGGTGAAATGTGGCTTGCTTTGCAATTAGCTCGAAAAGCTGAAGTTTACTATTCATGGAATATTCATCTTGATGAACCTGTTCGTGGTAAACCAATTTCCGTTAGCAAGAACACGAAGGTCAATTAGAAGAAAAAAAACTCACAAAGAGTCTAAATACCAAGATTTACAAGAAAAGCTTTATAAGACATGCAAAAAACTTCTCAGTGATGCCGCTTAATTATTTCGATGGTTATCGACTTATCGTAGTCACAACTCACAACTATACCTGAATATAATGCACTAGAGCAGAATTCTCATCACTGGAGTTTGAACCTTCATGATGGTAAAAGCATTTTCTTCCTGTTCTGAGCTCTGTAACCCTATTTGTCAGGAACTGGGATGGAAATAACGGACGAAAAATAGGTTTTGGGTCGGTAAAAAGAACATCTTCAATATGCTTGGCCATTGATTCAGCTTCATCCTTCTCAACATTTCCTGAAATAAGACACCACAACCGCTATAAGAAAAGAACGTGTTAGAGACCAAATACAATCATACAGCAGGGATAATGTTGATACCTGCTATATAGCATTCAACAAATGTCCTTGACAGCAGCACTGGAACGAACTTAGCCAAGTCTTCAGCTTCCAAATGAGAAACAGCATCAAGCTCCTCTGTCCAAGGCCAACTCTTGTCTTCTAATACTAGTGAGCAGTAATACGTTGCTTGTTCATATGGTTGTTGAAATTTGTAATTTTGGTATGCCTTTGTGACTGTTTCCTATTACAGGACAGGGAAGCAGAAAACATGTATTCGGTAAATCTGTTCACAGGGCTGATTGTCAAGATCTTACCACGTACAGCCCTTAAAAGGAGAGTCGTGGTAATTTGGAAAGAGGGACGAAGTATAATAACAAGGTTACCTTGATAACAGAAAACCTGTCAGATTTAACTTCGAATCTTGCTATCTTTTGAATGACTGCTTACAGCAAGATCCTCAATTTGTGATTAAAGCCAACAAGAGACAACTGGAAATGAGAAACTGTAAGTCAAACATAAAATTTACTGAGCAAAATACACAAGGAAACGTCAGTGTCCTTGTACAAACCCACCTCAAAACCATTGTCCGAAATTCTCAATCCATAGTCAAGACCAGCACTTTGAGCATAATAAGCTGAGACATCAAAGTAAAGATTGACGAGAACTACAATAAAATTTCCTTTCCACATATTTATCATACCAATTTCTTGATAGATATCACGAGAAACCCGTAGTTGAAAGAGAAATAACCGAAAGAGGTCTATCTATCAAATCTTACCATATTCATTCAAATAGTCCTCCAGCAACCAAACAAAAATATTTGAAAGAACCGCAGCGTCGGGAGAGCTAACTGCAAGGGGGCAGTTGAAATCCATCTTAACATATGCCTTTGGTCTGAAGAACTTTGTATCAGGCTTATACCACAATCTTGAGAATGATGTCTTTCTCAATACAACAGGAAAGATGTCCTGTTCAGATTACGTGACATACGATTACTGCTTCATGCATTATAAACTCTAAAAGACAGTTGTAAATTGTAACTAAAGTGATGGAACTGAACCTTATCCTTAAAATCCTTTAATGAAAAGTCTGTAGGAATGAATACATTAGGTGTTGGCTGAAGCAGGTTTACATCCGGGGCAGACTGCACCCACTCCTGTTTGTGTTAAGCACCAACCAAAATTGAACTTCTTCCAGAGTAAGAGAAAAATATTGAATCAAACAGAATATAAATTCGAGCAGAGGAAAAATAAATATACAAGTATAAGCAGATCTTCAGGAAATTATCAAATCATAAGCCAACCTGAATGGCGAATTTGGTTATCTTCTCAAGAGAATACGCAGTGTTATACCATGGCTCAACCTTGTCAGTTTGTCCTTCAAGAGAATACGCAGTGTTATACCAACAGCCTTGTGAGGATCCTTCCTAGCTAGCTGATCATTCATCCTGACTTCTTCGATTCGTCAAAGAAGAAGAAACTGAAAAGTTTGGTTATCAAAACCTGCAGGTATATATATATTTACTCCAAAAATCTTGAATCTCTAATCCTAACTCTTGCTACAAGTACCACCGGGTGGATTGCATTATATAAGTTGAAGAACCTGACTATGTTTTTGCGAGTGTTTGTTGGAACTTCAATCCACGTGACAAATATTTAATCAAAAGGTGGGTAATTTTTATTTGTGAATGCATGATTTCCCAATTGTACTTTCTTACAAGGAAACGTCGGATCACTGTGGGACTTGTTTTTTGTTCGCATAACGCTCTGTTTTGGTTTGTGATATCAAAGGAGAATGAATCCCTGAAACGACGCTGTTTCGGTATTTCATCAATGACAATTACAAACTTTCTATCAAGTTAGCTGATCACTGATCTTTCTATCAAGCTATTAGGGTTTGAATATGTGAACAGCCTCCCTAGCTGATCATTCATCCTGACTTCTACGAGAAGAAACTGAAAAGTTTGGTTAATGCAGATTATTATAAGTCAAAAGAACTCCTCAATTGACCTGCCCTCACCATATTTTTTTAATTTTCCTCATCTTCTTGAACCAAGAGAAAGATATGATATAAAAAAATTATGGGTTTAGTGGTGTAAAGTAGCATTAACGCCATCTCTGATATTATAACTTTTCTACGAACGAAAGAGATCATAGTTTCATGGAATAGTAAAAAAAAAAAAAAAAAAAAAAAACATAAACAAAAAACAAAACCTTGAGGTCATCTATGACCGATCACTGATCTCCGACTCTAAACATTCCTCTAATCACTGTATCAGTCCTCATCCTGTACTCTCGGAAAATATCCAATTGCTTTTTCTATTGATAGCAAATATAACCAAGGACTGGTAATTGCATTACCGTGATTAAATCTATAGCACCCTGGCGAGTTGACAACAACATTTCACATATCTTGCTACCCCAAGCGCCATGACTCGATCTGGATCTCTAAGACGCTAACTGTAAACTGCTCTTAAGAAAAGAAAAACATATATAGATAGTCAATCCCTAATTCGGATGATATAATATGCTAAACAGAAATTAAAGAAATCGAGATATATATAAATTTCGAGGAACAAGATCTAGCGGGAGCTAGGGAGAGAGAACCTGATGACAGCTCAAAGCGTTCTCGAACTTAAAAGTGAAACTTGTGTTCCAAACAAACCCTTCCTCCCTCGAAGTCCCTCTTTATATAGGAATTAGGAATTCATAGTTTGTGAGCCTTCCAAGTTCCAAGTTTCGTTAGTTTTGGCACATGCATAATTGTCCGATCAATAAGTAAATGTCAATTAGGTAATCTGTGTTTTTTTTTTCTACTTACCTGACATAATATGCTCATATATAATATAACTATTTATTAGGATATATTAATATATATGTAGAATATTGATATGTGATACGGTTCTATCACATAAGGAATCTCATCGTGTATAAATAAAATACCCATCTGGTCATCTTGTGTTAATGAATAAATTAAGCGTTTCCAAATTATATCACTTTTTTCATCTGAATTTGCTTTATTAATGTTGAATGTTGTTACAAACTTACAATGGAAATCATCTGTAATTATAGCAGGAGCAGAGAAATGGTGGAATTAAACTTTTAGTAAGAATATATATATATATACATATATATATATATATGCACTATGCAGGATTAGAGTTCCCTTGGTACCCATTTTAATTTGACTTCATTAATTAAATTTGTTTTTTAATTTCCAGAATCTTGCACAATTAAATCTTAAGTAATACTAGAATATCTTACACAAATATTTGTCAATGCAATAATAGGAAATATTGAATCATATGAAAGCTGAACAGATAAATCCTGCGTGCCCATCATATGGAAACCATTGTATCAAGAATAATATAAAAATCGTTTGGAAAAAAAAAAAAAAAACTTAAAGATAATTAATGACCGATCATTGCTCTCCGACTCTAATCATCGATATGATAATTTCATCAGTCGTCTTCTTTACCTCTGTGAATTCAGCCAATAGCTTTCCCTGTTGAAGGTAAAAATAACCTGCGAGTGGCAATGGCATTAAAGGGAGTAAATCTAAAGCACCCTGGCGAGCTGACCACAACGATTTCACGCATCTTGCTACTACACCCACCATGACTTGATCTGGATCTCTAAACTGTAACTGCTCTTACCAAGCTAGAGAGAAAAACATATGAAAATATATGTAGTCAATCACTCAATCCCTAAATCGGATGATAATTATGCTAAACAGGAAGAGATATGATCAGGTCCAAGTTAGGTAGAACCTTCACAATCACCAGTTCACTATATAGACTTAGTCACTTATTAGATTATAATTTACTAACACAGATTTATGTAGGCTACAGGGAGAGAGAACCTGATGACAGCGAACTCAAAAGTGAAACTATGTTTCAAACCCTACCCCTAGCTCCTTGTTATATTATATATAATAATAAGCCTATTCATAGTTGGTGTGCCTCCCAAGTTTCGTTATTATCCGATAATTTATTTATTTATCAGGGATTTTCCAACTCCATTTATCTTAACGAATTTATCAATCAAATAGTAAATAACTTCGTAAAATTAAATAACTATTTTATAAGTCTTACGTTTCGTGCAAGATGGAGAAATGGAATCTCATTAGACAAAAATCTTTGAACTAACTCTGAAAAGAAACGAGACATTTGACCAAATCGATATTTCCGTTTTGGACTTTTTAATGAATGCTTTGATTTCTTCCCAGTAGTATATATAAGTTATATATCTCTTCCACCAGATGATAGATAACAAATACACTGCATCTGCATCTGCATCTGCATCTGCATCTGCATCTCACTATACTTACGACATCCACATATATATACCAGTTGTTAACCAATCAAACGCCTGGAGTGGTTTTGATTTTATATAGGTTAAACAGGCCAAGTGACAATATGATCACAAGGCTTTTGAAGGCATCAGCAACGACTGGTTTATATTTGGATGTCATAAGTGATGGAAATCGGTGAGATGTACATATATTAATTAAAATGGCTGCATGTTCAAACCCTCATAGCTTGATAGAAAGCTCAAAGATCTCACTCTTGAAAATACTCGAGTTAGGTGATCATTGATCTTTCTATCAAGCTATTAAGGTTTGAATATGTCAACAGCCTTGTGAGGATCCTTCCTAGCTAGCTGATCATTCATCCTGACTTCTTCGATTCGTCAAAGAAGAAGAAACTGAAAAGTTTGGTTATCAAAACCTGCAGGTATATATATATTTACTCCAAAAATCTTGAATCTCTAATCCTAACTCTTGCTACAAGTACCACCGGGTGGATTGCATTATATAAGTTGAAGAACCTGACTATGTTTTTGCGAGTGTTTGTTGGAACTTCAATCCACGTGACAAATATTTAATCAAAAGGTGGGTAATTTTTATTTGTGAATGCATGATTTCCCAATTGTACTTTCTTACAAGGAAACGTCGGATCACTGTGGGACTTGTTTTTTGTTCGCATAACGCTCTGTTTTGGTTTGTGATATCAAAGGAGAATGAATCCCTGAAACGACGCTGTTTCGGTATTTCATCAATGACAATTACAAACTTTGGTCCTACCTACAGTCAGTGGTTGAGTATATAATTTTGTAAAGAAGTGAATTATGATGAACCTGATAAAACAATGAAAAATTCTTTATTGCGTAAAACCAGATTCATTGTACTATCGAACTACCAATAAACAAATTTGAGCAATGAAGTAGGACGGTTCTAGGACTTCCACGGGACATTACATGAGGAAAGCCAAGACAAAGACAAAGTTTTATCTCCATCCATAGAAATCCAAGACAATCTTGGTTTTAGTCTTTTAGAATGTTTCAACCTCTTTACGGATAGTTGAGAGGATGTACACAAAGAAAATCTCATAAAATTGACAATTGTGTACTTTTGAATCTGTAATCCCCTGGTTTGTTAGAAAACAGAGTTGTATCGTTTACGGCCCTGTTGATTGTAGCTTTTGTGGAGCAAAAGACAAAGAATGAAGACTTCACTTTACCTACCGAAATTTTGATTCAGTTGTTGTGTTGTGAAATTGTAGGATCTTCAATAATTTACTAGCAAATCAGTCCTCCTGTATTTATTTATTTGTTAAAACCATTGGGACAGCGAAGATGTTGTTTACACTCTCTTTGTCCAAAACCGGCGGAATCATTTGTTAGCTCCAGAATATTCGGGTGTAGTTCAACGAATGATGATGATGTTTGATACAAGTTTGATATGTTCTTAGGAATCCCACTATATCATAATACTTAATTGCAACTAAACCAAAAAAAAAAAATTGCTTCAAACTCAAGTTGCAGCCGTAGACAAGGAATATAATAATAATAATCCATCAAAGGGTGAATAAGAAAAAGTCTTCGACAATAAATTTTAGAGGTTAAAAACCAAAGATGCGGCAACCTAACACCGAACGAACAAAAATAGAAGACAAATTGAACACACGCAAAAAATGAATCAAATTAATTTCTCATCAAAAATAATCCAATTTATCCCCAGCGATGATTAAATAGTATCACAAAATCCTCTTTCAAGAACATATTATCGTTTTCTCAATAATAATAATAATAATAATTTGTTTAAGAAACAGAAAAATCAACCAGAACGCTCATGAAATCTCTCGCCACACACCAAATGTTTTTGTTTTTTTTTTTCGCTTTGGGTAAATTAAATAAAATCATCAAACAACAGAGAATAACAAGAGATCTCTGGCGTCATCATACCCCTGAGAAGATTTGACACCGCAACCAACAACACCACTAGTTCCGGATCCTAAACCACCAACCAAACCGGTCGAATCTTGACCCGAACCAAAAACCCCACCACCTCCGAGCAAATCTGTGATTCCGTGATGGTGATGGCCGTCTGATGGAGGATGGTAATAGAGACGAGCCGTATGAGGACAGTGTGAATGAAACCTCGCCGCGATTCTCACTCCGATGTCCAACATCTCCGTGTATTTCCCCATTTCCTTGAAGAATCTATCGTTTCTTCTTCTTCTATGATTATTGGATTTTTTTTTCTGGTGGTGTGCTCTTTCTCTTTCCTCGTGGAGAGAGAGAGAGAGAGGACGGAGATGATGATGACGAGGAAGGTTATTGCAAGTCGCGTTCGATTTATAGGAGCCAGGAAACACAAAAGCGAACGAGTCTCCGCCTTTCTTCTTTTCGAGGGTTTTACTTATTTAATTGCTTTTCTTGCAATTTTTCCCTAGCTCCCTTATATTTTAATATACTTCGTATTTGCCCCTCATCTCTATTTTAATTGAATTAATCTCCTTGTAAGTTGTAATCTTACCACCATAACTCAATGGTTTATCACTATTTATTATATCTAATGACTCAGTTCCAGATTGATACTAGATTAGGGTCATAAAATGCAATTTATTTTTAAAAAAATTGGATTTAATATTTATTAATAAAACTATAGGGTCGGAATTAGGCGAAACTGAACAAACTTATTCTGAGCTGTAAATTAAGCGTTTTTTGAGTATAAGGAAGGAATCAGTTTAGCGTTTCTTGTCAGTTTCCTTTTCAATTTTTTTTGTTTTGGTAATAAAAATTTATTTCACGTTTCCTTTTAAAAAAAATTCTAAAAATTAAATATTAAAATTAATGAAAACGCGTCAGCGTGGGTCGTCACTATACCAAACAGGTCGCCGAGTATTTTTTTGACTGCGGCAGTACCGCGAAAGTCGCTTGAAAAGTATGCGTTTACTTTAAGCAAATATTTCTCGATGGATGGACTATATCTCATCGACTTTTTTGGACTTGTTAACACCTTTGGACTTTTAATTGTAACGTATGGTTTTTCGTAAGAGAAATTAATGTTTGAAATTTTTTTTTCTTCTTACATCTAATATTTCAGACTTAATTAACATTACATGACACGTTCCATTATGAACTTACAAATGTCATAACAATTTACAGTTGTCACTTGACTAATATAGGTCAACTAGCTTTTATCAGTTTAATCTAAATCTTATTACTATTATATTTTAAATATATAAAGATATGTTTTTATTATATCATACAAAGTGCTGTAAAAAAACTTTGAATGAACTACTCTTTACAGCACTTGAATTGAACCATATATATTAACAATTAAAGTAAAATTATTCCCTAATTAGTGATTCAAATGTGTAACTTTTAAATAAATCAAGACTGATTTAGTCTTTGTAAGATAAACATAACACATGTCATATCGTCCACCGAAAATTCGTAGAAGATGATATAATGAAATTTGATTATTTCTTTCATTCTTTTGATTAATTCGAAATTAGTAATTATCCATTATATTTCTCTATTCCATAAGTAAGATTTAAAATATATATTTGCAAAATCACTAAAAATATTAGTAAAATTGATCAACCCAAATTCTTTAACAGCTCAAAAGAAAAACCAAGAGCGAGATTTACACAAGCAAACAAACATGATGATTTCTAAGTTTATATAACCAACCTTGGTTCTATATTAGTAGTTGTTTCAGCTATTTCTCTGTATATCTAACTGAGCCACCTCTTATATAGAGCGGCCGTTTTTAGACCATATATATCTAGCTATATATATATATTATATACTCCGGTTATAGTTTTTGTTTTCCTAAGCCGTATTAGGATCACACCAGACTGTATATAACTAAATCGTGGGGAAGGGGGTATAAGTTTTACCTGCTGCATCCAGCATTAATGTCTTTAGGTTTTCATGCAATCTACAGAAAATAAAGAGGCAAAGACCAATGTCAAGTACTTTGCAGAAATTGCTAGAATATCATATCATAATGAAGGATATGAAAGTTGAGTTTCATACCTTGTAAATAAAGGGATCAAGTCTTCCTCCTGTGCCAAACCTCTTCACTTCCGACATCTTCAATAACCTGCATCAAGATATCGAGTTCACAAGGTTGAGATGATTTGATCACCATTATAAGTCAATAACTATCTTCTACTTAACAACGAGAGTATATACATTCTGAGAGCTTTGCTGGTATCAGGACTGTCGCCGAGAATCTGACGGATATGAACTTCAGAAGAAGATTCTGAAGAAAGAAACTCCAAGATATCTTTGGCTCTACGGCGAATAGAACTCGACCTGCTGCTACTATCTTTCATCTTCTTCCTTTCTCCTCTTAGCTTCTCATTGCTTCTCTGATTCCCAACTTTGATTCTGCTTTCTATTCTGGAAACCTCGCTTGAACCAGTTGACAGACACGATTCATCTTTGGAATCAACAGAGGATGTTGAGAGAAGATCACTCGCAGGATTCATCATCAAATGTGTGGGCTTGAAATTGAAGGATCCCCAGATAACCTGAGATCGGCGTTTCCTCGCTGTCTGCATAATTCAGTCAATGAAATTCAAATTTCACACCCTACCTACTCAAAGTTTTCTTCTCTGAAATATATGTTTCTTACTAAAATTAGAGCATCACAACGACATGGAATTCGAAATTTCAAATTCCAGAAATTATCTGTATCTGGGACAATAAGCACTAATCCACAATCGTAAGACCAAAATTGGGACATCTTAGAGCTATTGATTATCATTTAGGTGAAGAACGAAGCATTAACTTCAAAATCTTAGCTCAAGCGGAAGCAATCAATAAAATCCAGAAGTTTCTATTCAATCAAATTCCTCAATATTTCGAATTCCTTAAGAACCAATTCAGATCTAGAGAGCAACAACCAAAACGAATACTCCGAAACAGAGACGCGATGAAGATTAAGAGTTTCGCACCTTGAAATTCACCAGGTGAAACGGATCTCCAGTATAATTGATGTTGAATCCGCGATCATCACTCTTCCCAAACGAACCATCGCTGGACAAAGCCGAGCCACAAGATCTCGATCCGCTAGATCCCAACTTCAAACTCAGGTTCGAGCTTCCTTCGTCACACCACTTCCTCACATAGCTCGATTCCTCAACAGATTCCGACCTAAAAATCACCCAATACGATAATCTTAACCAAACGAAGTAGATAACACAGATCTGAAACCGCGAACCTCACAATTAGTCACAGAAATTGAAAACGATTGGGTTATGCGAACCTCGTAGGTGAGAAGAACACAGGTCCATAAGAAAGGACAAGAAGAGACGAAGCAACCGCTCTCTCAATCGCAGACGGATACTCCGCCATCTCTGAGTTTTTTTTTCCGAGTGAAGCTTTCTCTGAGCTGCTGCTAATGGCGCGATGATCTGATTTTGTTTGATTTTGAATTCCTCTCTATCTCTCTCTATCTCTCACTACATATTCATACTCTGTTTCCGTTAAAGCAAAAAAAGTGGAATAATGATTGAGCCCATATATATTAGGCCCATTAAAGGCCCATATACATCCTCTATCTCCTTCTTCGTCTTCGTCTTCCTCGTTTCGTCTGCGAATACTGTAAATCAAAAATCTCAACGACCTTTTCGAGAAATATCTTGATGTCATGTCATATTGTCTTCACTTTCTCACTCCCGTTTCATTCTCAACCGCTTCCATTTTCCCGCCACAAACCTCCTTATCTTCTTCGTGCCACATCATCAGCCTCTGCAACAATAGCCGTTGATGGCGTGCCTTCGAAACTTATCTCTCAATCACGCTCTCCTGAGTGGTGGATTGATTCCCTCCGGTCGAAAGTTCGAGCCAATTTGCTTCGTGAAGCTGTTTTGACTTACATTGAAATGATTGTTTTGGGTATCAAACCGGATAATTTTGCGTTCCCTGCTTTGTTGAAAGCTGTCGCGGATCTTCAGGATATGGATTTAGGGAAACAGATTCATGCCCATGTTTATAAGTTTGGGTACGGAGTGGATTCTGTGACTGTGGCTAATACTCTTGTGAATTTGTATACAAAGTGTGGAGATTTTGGTGCTGTCTATAAAGTGTTCGATAGAATCTCCGAGAGAAACCAAGTCTCTTGGAACTCTTTGATTTCTTCTTTGTGTAGTTTTGAGAAATGGGAAATGGCGTTAGAAGCGTTTCGGTGTATGTTGGATGAAGATGTGGAGCCTAGTTCGTTCACGTTGGTGAGTGTGGCTACTGCTTGCTCCAATTTGCGTATGACCGAGGGATTGAGATTAGGTAAGCAGGTTCACGCCTATAGTTTGAGAAAGGGGGATTTAAATTCGTTTATTGTCAACACATTGGTGGCTATGTATGGTAAACTGGGACAATTAACATCTTCCAGAGTCTTGCTTGGATCTTTTGAAGGCCGTAACTTGGTCACATGGAACACTTTGTTGAGCTCGTTATGTCAGAACGAGCAGTTTGTTGAAGCGTTGGAGTATTTGCGAGGAATGGTGCTCAAAGGTGTTGAACCAGATGGTTTCACTATTTCAAGTGTTCTTCCTGTTTGTTCACACTTGGAGATGCTTCGCACAGGGAAAGAATTGCATGCCTTTGCTTTGAAAAATGGATCTTTGGATGAGAATTCTTTTGTTGGTAGTGCTTTGGTTGACATGTATTGCAATTGCAAGCAAGTGTTGAGTGGTCGTAGAGTATTTGATGGAATGTTTGATAGAAATATTGGTCTTTGGAATGCTATGATCACTGGCTATGCTCAGAACGAGCATGACGAGGAAGCGTTGTTGCTGTTTATTGAAATGGAAGGAAGTGCTGGGCTTCTGGCTAACACAACCACTATGGCAGGTGTTGTTCCTGCTTGTGTTCGTTCTGATGCTTTCTCCAAAAAGGAAGCTATCCATGGATTTGTCATAAAGAGAGGTTTAGATAGAGACAGGTTTGTGCAGAACGCACTCATGGATATGTATTCTAGGCTGGGAAAGATCGATATCGCCAAGCATATATTCAGAGAAATGGAAGATAGAGATTTAGTTACATGGAACACAATGATTACGGGTTATGTATTCTTAGAACGCCATGAGGATGCGCTTCTTGTGCTACACCAAATGCAAAACCTTGAAAGGAAAGCGAGCGAGGGAGCTATTCGAGTTGGTCCGAAACCTAATTCCATCACTCTGATGACAATCCTCCCCAGTTGTGCTGCACTATCGGCACTAGCAAAAGGAAAAGAAATCCATGCTTACGCCATCAAGAACAATTTGGCAACTGATGTGGCTGTAGGTAGCGCTTTAGTTGACATGTATGCAAAATGTGGAGGCCTACACATGTCGAGAAAAGTGTTTGATCAGATTCCATTTAGAAATGTTATTACTTGGAATGTAATTATAATGGCTTACGGGATGCACGGAAACGGGCAAGATGCCATAGATCTGCTAAGAATGATGATGGTTCAGGGAGCTACACCAAACGAGGTTACATTCATCTCAGTATTTGCAGCTTGTAGCCACTCAGGCATGGTGGATGAAGGATTAAGGATATTCTACAATATGAAAAACGACTATGGGGTTGAACCCAGCTCAGATCATTATGCTTGCGTTGTAGATTTGCTTGGAAGGGCTGGCAGAGTTAAAGAAGCATATCAGCTCATGAACATGATGCCTCTTGATTTCGACAAAGCTGGAGCTTGGAGTAGCCTCCTTGGTGCTTGTCGGATTCATAATAACCTAGAAATTGGAGAAATTGTTGCTCAGAATCTCATTCAATTGGAACCAAATGTAGCCAGTCACTATGTGCTACTAGCCAATATATATTCATCAGCAGGCCTCTGGGATAAAGCAACAGAGGTAAGGAGAAATATGAAAGAGAGAGGCGTGAGAAAAGAACCTGGATGTAGTTGGATTGAGCATGGTGATGAAGTACATAAATTTGTAGCCGGTGACTCATCTCACCCGCAGAGTGAAAAGCTCCATGGATATCTCGAGACCTTGTGGGAGAAAATGAGAAAAGAAGGATATGTACCGGACACATCTTGTGTGCTTCACAATGTAGAAGAAGATGAAAAAGAGGTTTTGCTTTGTGGACACAGTGAGAAGCTAGCAATTGCGTTTGGGATACTGAACACATCGCCGGGTACAATTATAAGGGTGGCTAAAAACCTCAGGGTTTGTAATGACTGTCATCTTGCAACAAAGTTTATCTCAAAGGTTGTTGATAGAGAAATCATCTTGAGAGATGTTTGGAGGTTTCACCATTTCAGGAATGGAATTTGCTCCTGTGGAGACTATTGGTGAAAGAGGACGAGCTGAAGATGTCTCTTCTTTCTTCGTTGTATATCTTGTAAGTGTTATATTTGTATAATACACAGTTGAAACTTCTTCACTGCATTTGATGGCCGATTGTTCTTGACCTTGTCTGTAATTGGTCCACTAACCAAAGTCTAGTCGGCTAAAGAAAAGAGTTGACTTTGAGAAGCACCAACATAATGTGTTCACACTTCGTTTGTTTCACATTGGTGGTAACAGTTATTCGACAATGAAATCAATCAAGAAAATGAGCTCTGTGTTTATCTGAGTTAATGTTTTCATACAGAAAACCAGAGAGTTAAAAGACAGAAGACAAAGGATGATTGAAAGATTCTATGCAGAGAAGCTAGTCCCTAGAACCAGCATCAGCTGCGCTCTCTGGTTCAAGAGGTTTCGATTTCTTATCTGAGCTACCGCTACAAGTGGGAGTACTACTAGGCTCACACTCCTTCCGCTTCAGCTTCTTGCCAAGAGATTGTGAGCTTTCGTTTTTGTCGATAGGATCACCTCCATCTAATAGGCTTGTCCAAAGCCATAATGAACTTACAAACTCATGTTGCTCTACTGATGCGACATCATCAGAATCATCTGCTAAGAGAACTTTGTAACCTCTGGACTGCAAACCTTGAAGAACACAGATGAACTCAAAGTCTTTTGAGATGTTTTGTGAGATTACCATCACGTTTCGTCGTACAGATTGATGTACGCGATTGTCCAATGCCCAAAAAAGAACGTCTTTCATCATCCTATTAACTCTCGCAAGTTTATCTCCTGGAACCATGCATAGACAAAACCCGGAAATGTTATCTCTTCATAAGATTACAAAAAGAGGAAAAAAAAAACATTGTTTACAGAGTATTCACGAAAGGAAATCACTACCTTCGGGTATAAACGTGATTTCGGCGAGTAGAAACTGATCACGGATCTTATTCTTCTCACCATAAGCCATAATTTGGACAACATCACCATAACCCGTATCTGCAAGAACTGATTTCATATTCTCAGAAATCGAATCAGGATCATTACCATCAGGGACCTGGCAATCCTCAACGTCCCAGAAGACGCATGTGTGACCAACAACTGCGAGGTTTTTAACAAAACGGTTAAACACATGCATGAACAATCACAAAACGGAGGACAAAAATAAATTCAACAAGACAGCGAGATTAGATGAAACCAATTTCAAGGAAGACATGGAGAGAGGGATTAACCTTTGCTCATGGTTATGAGATCTCTGCACCACAGAGCCGTGCGGTTAGTAGTACGCGGGCGTTTCTATAATAATCGTTTAATAATCAATCTTAATCGCCAAGATTACACAGCTCCCACATATACCAACCGTTCGATCGGTTTCCGTTATCCACGTGTCAGCATCCATCACGGTTTTGTTCTTTCCATTCTTCCCATTCTTCAAGACTTCAACCAACAATCTCAAAAACTTCGGCATTAGTTAAGTTTATGGCTCCAAAAGATAGGGGAAATTTCCTTTACAAAATGTGACTTATTTAATATTTATTAGAAAATATATACTTTTTTCCTTTGCCAAAAAAATACATAATTTGGTTTATAGTTGAATATGATTTTTTTTTTTTGGTTCTGATATCCTTTTTTACCGTAACAGCTCGTGCGTGAACAGTGCGTCGGTGCCGTTACTTTTTTGGGAAAGTTCATAAAAAAAAAATCCAACTTATTAACACGAATCACAACTTCATATGAAAAACGTCATAAAGAATACATCATTGACACCAAAAGGTCACAGACGTCAGCTACTCTGCTACTAACACTCAGAGACAAACCAATCATGATGATAAGAAATAATTAAGAAGATGAACACCATAAACTCATGTCTGTTTATCGTCCATAAACATTATGATTTCAAATCTTTTATAACTTTTTAAATAATATTTCCTTACTTCAAAAACATTTTAGTATTATTATCGTTCTTTGCACATCTATGTCTATACACGTACTTCAACGCTCAATCTAAAAGGTGGACGTACCCAAAGACCTCAGAGAGTTAAAAGACAGAAATTTAGAAATGAGAAATTGATAGAACGTATATAATTCTAGCTACTTTAGTCTCCCTCGGGTGTTGCAAGGGACTACTTCCGTAGTCGTGTCCTTCCGCTACACCTTTAGAATCAGCATCAGCTCAAGCTCATCCGAGGTTTCTTTTGCTTACTTGCAACGTCTTAGCTTCCGCTTTGGTCGCTACAAGCAGAACTGTGAGTTACTGCTTTGGTCGATAGTAGGTTTTCCTCTGCCACCACCAAATAGGTCTTTCCAAAGCCATACTGAGCGTACAAAAGGAGGACGTGGCAATTCTAACGAGAGCATATCAGGCTTTACTAAGAGAAGAATGTAATCTCTCGATTTCAAAACTGCAAGAACTCTGCGGATCATCGTGTCTTTTTCTGAGATGGTATCTGCGATTACCATCAAACTGGAAGGTTTAGGATGGTCTAATGTCCAGATAAGAATGTCCCTTAACATTTGATTAACTCTCCCACATCTACCCCCTGAAACTATATATATAAATACAAAAGGGAGATCAAGATTATTTACAGATATATATATATATATATATATATAAGTAATGGAAAAAGGGAGGAGTGTTAAGTGGAGGAAATAACCTTCGGGTTGGTAGAAGACTCCGGCAGCAAGATAGTCATACCGCAATTTTGCCGGTATCTCATCCTTGTTCCCACCATAAACCTTTATTTCCATGGTCGCATCACTATAACCCTCACCCGCAAGAACTGATGTTATAGTGTCATAAACCGAAAAAGGATCGTGACCATCAGGGATGGGACAATCCACGACGTCCCAGAAGACGCCTATTCTAGCCCCTGCATGCACACAAACAATTACGTCAAATTTAGTAAAACAGATATCGATTAGACCCGCTAATACACCAAGACAGATCGATCAGATGAAAATCTAAACAAACAAAAACAATTCCAAAGGGATGAAATATCTTAACTGGAGTAATCTCTGCTAACTGGAATTGGAATTGTATCTGGCGATGGCGTTGGCCATCGCGTTGGCACATAGCTAATTTGGCTGTACTTGTTTAGCTTACAACCACCGTCGCCTATATGGTTGTCTCTCGCGCTCATTGGTTTCAACTAAGAAGAGAATTACTGAGTTAGGGTTAGATCTACTGCTACGCTAACTGTTAGGTTAATACGCCGTCGTTTCAATAATATTAAACCACACAGCTTAATCGCCATCAAACATCAGATAAACCAAAGAAAACAATTCAATCGGTATTTATTAGCTAACCGATTATGAAGGAGTGATCTTATAAGTGTGTTTGTGGAGAGATCTAATAAGTGTTTTTCTCTTATGAAGGAGTCTCTCATTCGGCGCAGCCACAAATCTGAAAGAAAAGTCTCTAATATCTCTCCATCTTCGTCGTGATTTCTCCTGTCTCCAGTAAGATCTCTCTCTGTCATGCTGAATTATATTGTTGGTTTGTTTCCTCGGTTTTGTAATTGTTGATGTGTTTCCTTGACCGATGGCAGGGGCTAAGAAGACAGGAGTGTTCTGGGACGTGGAGGATTGTCCAATCCCTGATGGTGATCACAATCCTGAGTCGGTTTATAAGAATATCATATCAGCTCTTGCGGAGAAGGGTTATCGTGGTAAAGTGGATATATGGGCTTATGGTGAGAAGAATCAGATCCGTGATCAGTTTCTACTCGCCGGAATCACCTTTGTACCGAATGGTACGTAGTGACCATTTTCTTTTACGTAAAGACTCTTTAATTAACAAATGCCTCCTTTTTCTCTTCTTTTTTAATCTTAATAAGAGATGACCTCGCGCTCTCGCCGTTGTTGTTTGTTTTTTTTTGTCTATATGTGGTTGGTTCCAGGAGATAAAGTTGCGAGAGTGAATAGTATGATGTTCGACGTTCTTTTCTGGGCACTGGAAAATCCTTCAGATTATGCGTATTCTCCACTACAGAAGCCAAATGTTATGGTCATCATCTCTAAAAACATCTCACAAGACACGGATTTCCTCGACATTCTTCAAATTTTACAGTCGAGAGCTTACAACATTCTCTTTGCTGATAATGTCGCATCAGTAGAGCAACCTGATTTTGTAAGTTCATTATGGCTTTGGAAACGTTTATAAGAGGGAGAGGAACTCCTATATATCGACAAAAACGATTGGTCACAAGGCTACTAGTAGTAGTCCCACTTGTAGCGGTAATTCAGAAGGTCTTGCCAATAATAAATCGAAATCTCCCGATCGAGCCAGAGAGCACAGCTGATGCTGGTTCTGGGGACTAGCTTCTCTGCATAAAACATTGACGTTCGTTTCATATTTGTTCCGTTAAACTCTTGTGTAGTTTTAACCTCTTCTCGTCTTAATGCCTGTTCTAGGCGGTCCGTCTAGATTTAAAATTACATAAATTTTATTTTATTATTTATTTTTGATTTTTTAATTATATATATTTAAATTATTAAGTTTTATATTTGTATACGTAATTATAAATGTTTATATGTTGTTAATGTAAATTAAATAAATGTATCTTTCTAACTTTTGTTTATGATTTATTATTATTTTATTTTTTCTAACATATATTTTTACATAATTTTATATATATAATATTTTATGTTGTAAACGCCTAAACCGTCTAAAAACCGTATAGGCTTCAATTAAGTGTTTTAGGCGCTAGGCGCTGGGTCACCGCCCAAATACCGCCTAACGCTTTCTTGAACACTACTTAATGCATTCTTTCATATCTCGAAGATTGCTTGATTTCGCAAGAGGGCACCAGCTGTAATTAATCATTACTAATACAAGGTTACGTAGCTCTTGATATAAATAGAAAC
The DNA here is from genome assembly GCF_030686135.1 of Camelina sativa. Classification (NCBI taxonomy): domain Eukaryota; kingdom Viridiplantae; phylum Streptophyta; class Magnoliopsida; order Brassicales; family Brassicaceae; genus Camelina; species Camelina sativa. Next base: position 25,200,219 of record NC_141883.1, on the reverse strand, counting down.
GAATATAATACAGAATACTGCTGCTGACTATGACACCCAAACGAACCTAGATCCCAAATGCATATCTAACACATTGCCTGCCTTGTACGGTTATAATTAAGGATGGCTAAAAACCTCAGGGTTTGTACGTAATGATTGTCATCTTGCAACGAAGTTTATCTCAAAGGTTGTTGACACTTGACAGAGAAATCATTTTGAGAGATGTATGTAGGTTTCATCACTACAAGAATGGAACTTGCTCCTGTGGAGACTATTGGTGAAGTATATATCTTGGTTAAGTGTTGATTCTTGTATAATACACAGTTGAGCAACAAAAAGACAAAGACTTATTTTCACTGAGAAATCATTTACCTATATAGATTCTCTTTCTTAGTAACAGATAGTACTATATGAAAAATACTAGCCAACAAACACACTATCTCAACAAAATTATTAGTATTAAATGTAACTATTAAACGCAATAATAATTTTTCTTCCACTTCTTAAAATAGCAAAATGTGTTATCAATTAAGAAAAGAAATTAAGATAACTTAAAACAAATAAAATTAGAGTAATGGATTTTTTTTTTACCTTTATCCTCCATGTGATGGCTTGTCCGACCCTACAGATCAACTCTTTTAGTTGTTGTCTCTTTTGTACATAGAAGGATAGATCAGTGGTGTGGGACTGTGGGGCAATGTAATAAGTTCAGTAAATCAAACGTAAACAACAAAACAAAAGAAAGGAGAAACTAAATTAAGAAATTCCCAAAAAGGGGGGGGGGGGGGGGAAGACATTGACCTCACAGCTGAACGAACGACTTCGCTTTCGCAGAGTTTGCATTGGATTGAAGCATAAGCAAACCTCCAAATCCCGACAACAACCGATTTTGCAGAGAGAGTGTGTATCTCTGTTCGTTTGCCCTGTAAAGGAAAATTTTACTCTTAAATCTTTCTGTCTGTGTGTGTGATCTGAAATTCGTAATCTTTGCCTTACTGGGTTTTGGAGGTTTCTTTTTAGTTGCTTGAGAATCTGATGTTGGTTCAAGATCGTGTGGCTCCTCCTAAGCCACCAAAATCTCGGATCAGAGAGCTTCCTCCTAGCCATCGATTCGCCGAACCCAAAAACCTAGATTTCTTCTCGTCGTGGGTTTCAGAGAATGTCTACAGAATCGTAATCTTCTTCATCTTCATCGTCACCGTTGCTGCTTTCTTCTTCCTTTACAAAACCACCGACACTGCTTCTCTCCTCTGTTTCCAATCCCAATCAACTCAATCGATTCAATCTCTCACCCGTCCTCAAATCAACTGGAACTCGATCCAAATCGTCTCCGACAAAGCCTCACCTTACGCTAGCTTCCGTACGGAGAAATGGGTCGTCGTGTCGGTGACCAAGTACCCAACGGAGGAGCTTAAAGGTTTGGTTAAGATCAAAGGATGGCAAGTTCTAGCCATCGGTAACTCTCTAACTCCTAAAGATTGGGATCTCAAAGGTGCGATTTTTCTATCTCTAGATGCTCAATCTGAGCTTAACTACCGGGTTTTGGATCATCTCCCTTACGATTCGTTCGTACGCAAAAGTGTCGGTTACTTGTTCGCGATTCAGCACGGTGCGAAGAAGATCTACGATGCGGATGATCGTGGTGAAGTGATTGATGGAGATCTTGGGAAACATTTTGATGTTGAGTTGGTTGGAGAATACGCTAGGCAAGAACCAATTTTGCAGTATAGTCACGAGAACCCGAATCGAACTGTTGTGAATCCTTATATCCATTTCGGGCAAAGATCGGTTTGGCCTAGAGGTTTGCCGTTGGAGAACGTAGGTGAGATCAATCACGAGGAGTATTACACTGAGGTGTTTGGTGGTAAACAGTTTATACAGCAAGGGATTTCAAATGGTTTACCTGATGTTGACTCTGTGTATTACTTCACTAGGAAGACTACTTTTGAACCTTTTGATATTAGATTCGATGAGGATTCTCCTAAAGTGGCGTTGCCTCAAGGTATGATGGTGCCTGTGAATTCTTTTAACACGTTGTACCATTCATCAGCGTTTTGGGGTTTAATGCTTCCTGTTTCGGTTAGTTCCATGGCTTCGGATGTGATTAGAGGTTATTGGGGACAGAGGCTCTTATGGGAGCTTGGTGGTTATGTTGCTGTTTATCCACCAACTGTTCACCGGTATGATCGGGTTGAAGCTTACCCTTTCTCTGATGAGAAAGATCTCCATGTTAATGTAGGTCGTTTGATCAAATTCTTGCTTGCTTGGAGATCAGATAAGCATAGGTTCTTCGAGACGATTCTTGATTTGAGCTTTGTTATGGCTGAACAAGGGTTTTGGACTGAACTCGACGTGAAGTTCACAGCTGCTTGGCTCCAGGATTTGCTTATGGTTGGATACCAACAGCCTCGGTTAATGTCACTTGAGTTGGACCGCCCACGAGCAACCATCGGTCATGGAGATAGAAAAGAGTTTGTTCCTAGGAAATTGCCTTCGGTTCACCTCGGGGTCGAGGAGATTGGCACAGTGAGCTCTGAAATTGGGAATTTAATCAGGTGGAGGAAGAATTTTGGGAATGTAGTGCTTGTAATGTTCTGTAACGGACCTGTGGAACGCACTGCTCTTGAATGGAGGTTACTTTACGGGCGGGTATTCAAAACTGTGGTGATTTTGTCCTCTCGGAAAAACTCAGACCTTTACGTCCAAGAAGCTAAACTCGATCACATTTACAAGTAACTTAAGAAACTTGCTTATAATCTCAGTTTCCAACCTATTCTTTCCTAATGTAAGCTTTCTAATTGTAGTTCTGTTATATACATTTCAGGCGGCTACCGAAGATATTTGATCGGTACAGCAGTGCAGACGGGTTTTTGTTTGTTGAAGATGATACAGTTCTTAATTACTGGAATTTACTTCAAGCCGACAAAACTAAGCTCTGGACTACAGACAAGGTACTCATTAAGTTGCTAGTTGTTCTGCATAAACATAATGTTTGGTGTGGTTTCGAATTTGAGGAGTTTTGGTCCTTTTTATAGGTAAAGGAGTCATGGACAACAGTGAAACCATCTGGGAATGCTGACTGGTATTCGGTTCAGGTGGAATTAGTAAAGAAAATTGTTGGTACAATGCCGGTTCATTTCCAAGTCAATTACAAGGAAGCCACAAAGAAGAGTGATGACACAACCTTAACGATGTGCAGCTCGGAAGTGTTCTATGTCCCAAAACGTTTTGTGTCAGACTTTACAGATCTGGTTAATCTCGTGGGCGATATGGATTTGCATTATAAAGTGGCTGTGCCAATGTTCTTCCTATCGATGGATTCGCCTCAGAATTTTGACCCGGTTCTAGGTTCAATGGTATATAAGTCAGAACCAGCTTCGTTAAACACTTCTTTGAGTTTGTATTCTGCAGAAGCACCTGCGGTTCATCCTTGGAGTATCTCAAGCGAACAAGATTTCATCAAACTGGTTCGGGAGATGGCGGAAGGCGATCCGCTTTTGATGGAATTGGTATAATATAATGATTCAAAATACGAGTAGTAGATGCAGCAATGAAAAAATGTTTAGAAACAAATTTTACCATTTGTGTTATACAAAAAGCGTTTCATCAAATTCTTTTCTTTTTTTGGGGTTCACTTGATGTAATTTTGCGAATGTAATCATATAATTTTTCCTTCCTTGATGTTTGTAACTTTATCATTTAAAATTTTGTGAAGATGAAAGATCACTCGTTAACTTGAACAAGACCGGCTTATGTTATGCGCGTTGCGTCAAAACAGTTTTCAACTTTTCATCCTATAAATGTTCCAGTATACTACTCTGTAGTCTATGCTGTACGGCAGTTGGTAGGTCAATTCCCTCTGTCCAAGTAATTGAAGTGTAGGCGATGATACATTCGATGCATTGTTAGACTTTTCCCGTTTTAGGTTGGTTAAAGAAAATAATATCCACTTGGGAGCGAGTCGAGTGACCTTATCCTGATATAAATTTATTTCTATGACGAAAAAATTAGTATTTTGAGTACCATTTTTATAAGTTTCACATCATTGTCATTTTGCTTGGACCCGGCAACAAATAAAATATTAAATTTAATAGGGCAATCGTTAACATTTTACATAAAAATTAGATTATTCAAAGTTTCAAAGTATATATGGATATATCTGAAGTCTTGACTGCATGAAGCATGAGCAATGAAAACGACCAATTTCTAATATTGATTTCTTTTGAGTTGTCATTGTATTGCCTTCATAATGAGTTGGCTTTTTTGCTTCTTGATGTATACCTTTTTCTTTTCTTTCTTTTCTGAACACGCATATATATATATATATATATATGTTTATATATATAATTATTTAACCGTATATATCTATTTTCACAACAAAAAAAAAACTGGTAATTGGTATTATTATCGTAAAGATTGATGAAACCTTTGGGAGGTTGGCAAAAGTATATAATATTTGGTTGAGGTTAACTGGTCGGCACCGGCGGAGGAGATCTGGTACCACCATCATTTCTACGCGCACGTAAGACTCCACTTCTTTTAATTTTCTTCTTCTTTTTATTAAACCCTAAAACGAATATATTTTATATACATACTAGATTAAGACCCGTGCTCTTGAAATTCATTTTATTTACATTGTAATTTTTTATAAAATATAATTTATGTGATTATTTTTAAAAGTTTTTTAAACAAAATATTATGTAATAAAATCATATGCTAAATATGATGACTTGAAAAAGATACTTATTTTGTAAATTTTCTATTGTTAATGATTCTAGATAAGTACCCGTGCTATAACAATGGTTAAATTTTATTTCATACAAAATTTTGTATATTTTCTATTTTAATATGTTATATTAGTTTATGTATGTGAAGTTATTTCAACAATGTATATTCTACCTCATGACTTGAATGTCATTATAAGACATAATTTTGTGAATTTGGTTTTTAAAAAGCAAGTTATTATATTATGAGTAATTTAATATATTGTTATACTTGGTTTTTTAAATTCTTTCATATTATAGTGACATATTATTGACATTGCTATAACAAACCAATTTAGAGTGTTTATAGTTTCTAACTTTAATATCAAGTTTCAATATTTTAAAAATATTTCAAAATAAATTATTTAAAGTTTATTATATTATATAAAATTATAAAATTCAACAAAAAGTATGAAATTAAATTTAAATATTCAAATTTTGACTCGTTACACAGTAAAATTGAATATTTTATAGATTGAATCATTTATATTTGTTTTTAAAAATTCAACTTATGGTATATCCGGAAATAAAACTATTTTTTATTATAATAAATAATATGAGAATTTATTTGTTTCACAAAATAGACTCATATATAAAAATGAGAGGTGAAGTATAATAATAATTAACAAATTAATATGTTAAGTTAGATATCAAATGATTTTATTTGATGAATAATTTAATAAAAAAAATTAATATGGTAAGTTAGATGATATCAAATGATTATTTAGAATATTCTCTTTAAGATTTTTGGAAACAATAAATCCTGACTATACAAATAATATAAAACTTAATATATAACCTATTTGTAACCAACTTATTAAAATTATATAGTATACAAAACAATGTTGTGAACTTCTGTTTTATTATATAGGAAATATACACGGGAAAATACTAAACTATATATATATATTATAGGACCGAGTTTTCTGAAGAGAAAATAAAAGGGGACAGGTTTATTATATATAAACATAGATGAGCAAAGTAAAGTGCCCACATAACATAAGAATCAAACCTTCCTAAGAATATCCCCCGCCACCAAATTAGAGTAGAAAGATGCGAAGTTCATATGCATAAGTTCATCTAATGTAAATCTTTTTAAAAAGAGTTTAAATGTTTGTGTTGTGCCTATTCACATGCGAAATGGACCCAGTGTCGTCTTGAAATGATGATGGTTTTTTAAATAATAGTTTAGTGTCTGCTTATAATAATGCTTCAAAGTTTTTTTTGTTTATTCCTCCTGTTCATGTTCGAGCTTTTAACATCGTGTACCAAGTTCAAACTCAGTATGAAGGTATATTTTTTTAAAAGGCATTGGTGAAGAATCAAGATATAAAATAATTAGAAGGTAAAAAAAAAAAGGGAAGCCATAATTACTGTGGGTATCATCTTTAATGCTTTTGCCTTAATACAATAGTTACATCATATAATAAATAAAAAGGGGTGGGGGGGGGGGGGGGGTCTCTGTTCCGGTCTTCTTCTTCTTTCCTTAAAAACTTATTATGATGTCTCCTCCTTCGTCTTCCTCACCTCGTCTACTACGCACACTGTAAAAAATCATATAATCTTCCCACGAAACGAAACTCAAATTCTACAAATCTGTTTGGATAATAAAGCAAAAAGAGAATAAAAAAGGTATAACACAGCGCACGTCTTCTCCTTTCAATAATTCAATTTTGCTTCCTCCCTTTTTTTTTTTCTTCATCCTTTTTCATGTGCTTCTTGTTCCTGATCTCTCTCATCTCTTTGTTTGTTTCACAGTGCATTTGTTTGTTTCACAGTGCATGCTATTCAAAGATCTGTCTTTTCAGGTACGTTTGCTTATACGGGATCAGCTGATTTCGATTCAGTTAGCGTTTTTTTTTTGTTCTTTTCCTGATCATCATGAATTGGATCTCTGGGTTTCTACTTCTTGAATCTGAGTTTCTCGTTCTGCTTCGTGCTTGAGATCTCTCCTTAAATTGTTTTGTAATTTTATCTGTTTAGTTGCTATTGTGGGTTCTGTATAAATCTCTAATTATTTCCTTGAAATCGCTTAACTTTAAGAGTTTCTCTGAACTTAAAGACTTATTAGAGATCATAAGAAACAAAAGGGAGCACTTTGATGTAGTACACGGTACACTGATCAACTAGAATTTTATCTCGATCTCTAGCTGACCCAAATCTTCAAAACCAATACACAAGAGGTTGCTACAACAGGATTTTTGTGAGTGTGTGTGTCTATTTATTACTTCAAAGCTGGATCACGACTGAGTTTTATTGTCTAGCAAGTGGTTTTGTCTTCACTATAACATTGACATCCTCGAGCTCTTGCTGTTAATAAAGTTTTGGAGCTTGGTGGCGGGGATGGTTCTTAGGAAGGTTTGATTCAATATTCGTCGAAGCTAATCTTATAAGAGTTCCCTGTATTCCCTCTGGCTCCTGTTCAGTGATTATATCATTTCACAACCGAGCTTTTTAGCAACCCCTTTCCTTGAGGAATCACACAATATCTTGAATGATTTGATTTCCAGGCAATAATGAATTGTGGGAGAGAACTGACTACTCTTTGCAAGATTGTTGTTGAGCTTATATATAGCTCAAACATGCTTGTACTTAATACTGTATATTCTCATATATGATTGTCATTTAGAGAAACCTGACCTTTGTGTTGCTCTTTAGTCTTCTATAGGGTCCTATCCAATCGCCATTTTCAGCTTACAAAACAATCTCTTACCTTCTTATTTTTTTTCTGCTTGCTCTATGTTTTTCGACAGGTGGTTTATGTATTTTCACATAAAGGAAGAGATTAACTATTGCATACAAAATGTCTGGGTCAACTAAAGTATTGGATCCTGCGTTTCAAGGAGTCGGGCAGAAACCGTATCCTTTCACAATATTTATTTCCCGCTTTCCTATAATATTAGTGTAAGGTGAAGCAATTTATAATTGTTTCCTACTGATGAACGGAAGTACAGAGAGGAAAATGCAATTTCTTGTGGGTATGCACTAGTTTGTTGGTATTGTTGAATGTTTTGCTGCTGTCTGAGATGTTGAACTTAACATTACTTAGAGGTACCGAAATCTGGAGAATCGAAAATTTTGAACCAGTGCCAGTGCCAAAGTCTGAACATGGAAAGTTCTATATGGGAGATACATACATTGTCTTGCAGGTTTGGAATTTCTTCCACTGTTCTTCTTCCCTTTTTATATACACTTCAAGAGAAGATTATATAAGATAATACCTTTATACTAGCTTACAGATGTATGAACTATATGCTCCTTTTATCTTTCAGATTTATCATGTTTATCTTTCATATGTGCAGACAACACAGAATAAGGGGGGCGCTTATCTATTTGATATACATTTTTGGATTGGTAAAGATACCAGCCAGGTATTATTTTTCGGAGTTTTTGTAGAATGAAAGCATATATTACGTTCTAACTTCATTTATTTTGAAGACAAGCAAAGGTGAATCACCATTATTACTAATCTGCGAATGACGATTCCAGGATGAAGCTGGAACAGCAGCTGTCAAGACAGTTGAACTTGATGCAGCTCTTGGAGGCCGAGCTGTCCAATACCGTGAAATTCAAGGTCATGAATCTGACAAATTCTTGTCTTACTTCAAGCCTTGCATTATACCACTAGAGGGCGGTGTTGCGTCTGGATTTAGAAAAACTGAGGAGGATGAGTTTGAAACCCGGCTGTATACCTGCAAAGGGAAACGTGCTGTCCACTTGAAGCAGGTTTCTTTTTCTGCAGATATTTTGTAGTGTTGTACTCTCTTCGCATCAGTACTACTAAGTATTTACTCATCTGTTTTCTTGTGTAGGTTCCTTTTGCTCGCTCATCACTGAATCATGATGATGTGTTTATCTTGGACACCAAGGAGAAGATTTATCAATTTAATGGTGCAAATTCAAATATCCAAGAGAGAGCTAAAGCGTTGGTAGTTGTTCAATATTTGAAAGACAAGTTTCATGAAGGAACCTGTGACGTTGCTATTGTTGGTAAGTTGCAGTAGATGAATTTACTGTTAATTTTTGAATATCTTCTTTTTCACGTTTTGCTCAGTCAATCAAGCAGCAGTTGGATTAACTTTTTTTTTAAAGTGGTACAGTTTATTGTGGTACTCATGCATGTATAATGATTTCCTTGCATAACAGATGATGGAAAGTTAGATACAGAATCAGATTCTGGCGAGTTCTGGGTCCTCTTTGGGGGTTTTGCTCCAATAGCTAGGAAGGTTGCTAGTGAGGATGAAATTATTCCGGAGACAACTCCGCCTAAGCTTTATAGGTACTTATCTTCCTTTTGATCTGCTCTACTGGTGTTCGGCTGTTTTTTTGCTCTAACCACTGTTATATAACTACCCTGATGGCTTACTGTCATTTTGTTTTTCAATATTACCTATTATATTTATGCCTTAGTTAATGGAAGTTGATTTATAGTTACCCCCTTTTTAGTATCGCGGATGGTAAGGTGGAATCAATAGAAGGTGATTTATCCAAATCTATGCTGGAAAACAATAAATGCTACCTTTTGGACTGCGGTTCTGAGGTATTTATCTGGGTTGGCCGAGTGACTCAAGTGGAAGAGAGAAAAACTGCTATCCAAGCTGCTGAGGTAAACACTAGAATCGGCTAACTTGCTTAGCCCTTAGAATATCGGAGCATCGATTCTCACTTTTACTATCCTCTCCAGGATTTTGTTGCTAGTGAAAATAGGCCAAAGGCGACACGCATAACCCGTGTTATCCAAGGTTATGAGCCTCATTCTTTCAAGTCTAACTTTGACTCTTGGCCATCAGGCTCAGCAACTCCTGCTAACGAAGAAGGACGAGGAAAAGTCGCTGGTAAAGATTGTGTTGATACTCTAATCGTTAATAAAAAATTGAGTGATCTCTTAGCCCTGACTTACTTTGGTACTTTGCTATTGTGTAGCATTACTTAAGCAACAAGGTGTTGGGTTGAAGGGCCTGTCAAAAAGCACAACAGTTAATGAGGAGATTCCACCATTGCTTGAAGGAGGCGGAAAGTTGGAGGTCTGTTGTGTCTCCCGACTTGTTGTGCTGTTATTTACTCAATCTTAATTGGTTAATTTCATCCCAACTCATTAAGCCCGTGTAATAGGTTTGGTACATTGATGGCAACTCCAAGACTCCTCTATCCAAAGATGATGTCGGAAAACTCTATTCTGGGGACTGCTATGTGGTCCTTTATACTTACCATTCTGGTGAAAGGAAAGAAGACTACTTCCTGTGCTGTTGGTTTGGAAAGAATAGTAATCAGGTAATCATGGGAAAAGGATTTGAGAAAATAACAAACATGCTGAGGACTGCTATGTGGTCCTTTAATATTTTTATTAATAGAAAAAAAAAAGAAGTCCCGATTTCTTCTATTAGTATTTTTAGCTCCTCTGTTAGTTACTGGAAAGAGGATACGAAGACATGATATATTGACTAAGACGGCATGTTTTAGCTTCTACCTGGTGTTCTCTTTTACGACATTTTATAAGTAAGCTTGAAACCTGGTTGGGTCTATATGATTTTATCTGCTATTTTGGGTATCGACCTTATAAGGAGCAAGATGTTGCAAACTTCATATTTGTGAATTTTCTGCAGTTTAAATCTTTAGTTATTGGGGAATGCTATTACTATTGTATTTTATGGTTATGATTTATTGCCTCTTGACTTTTGAGGTAGCCCTCAAAGTTTGAGTATATATTGTAATGGATTTCATATATTCAGTTTATGGCTTTATGTATATATTTGAACATGTTGAATTTAGCCATCTAACTTATGTTTTCTCCCGAGTTTAGGAGGATCAAGAAACAGCAGTTCGTCTAGCGAGCATAATGACAAATTCGTTGAAGGGAAGACCAGTGCAGGTACCATGTTTTGTCATTGCAAGTAATGGCCACTAGCACTGAAAGATTGTTAAATAACTTGATCATCTTGCAGGCCCGTATATATGAGGGTAAAGAACCTCCACAATTTGTTGCACTTTTTCAACATATGGTGGTTCTTAAGGTATTTTTCTTTTCATTGTTAATACAAGTTGATTTTTGCTGCAAGAGTATATATTGGTAATTGATACAGTTACATAAACTTTTAGGGTGGTTTGAGCTCTGGTTACAAAAATAGTATGACAGAGAAAGGTTCATCAGATGAAACCTACACTCAGGAATCAATTGCACTTATTCAAGTGTCTGGAACTGGAGTTCACAATAATAAAGCACTACAAGTTGAAACGGTACTTTCCTACTTTATGTTCTCTCTTGCGAAGTCATTTTTCTACTTTACACTGTTCAAACGTTGGCTACCTATTTGTGTGATCATGTAATGTTCTATTACTCCTTTCTGCAGGTGGCCACTTCTTTAAACTCTTATGACTGCTTCCTTCTGCAATCTGGTACTTCCATGTTCCTTTGGCATGGAAACCATAGTACGCATGAGCAACAAGAACTGGCTGCTAAAGTTGCTGAATTCTTAAAGGTATTCTAATGGTGCTATCTTAGATTTTAGTTTAGCTGAAATTGTCTAAGCCGGAGGACTGTATAATTTATATAAAGCTTACTAAATAGAAACTCACTCGTACTTCTTATCACTGTTCTTCATGGTAAATTAATCATCTTTTTTCTTGATAAGTCAGCCTGGGATTACTATCAAACACGCAAAAGAGGGAACAGAGAGCTCATCCTTTTGGTTTGCACTTGGGGGAAAACAGAACTTCACCAGCAAGAAGGTTTCCGCTGAAACTGTCAGGGATCCTCACTTGTTTTCCTTTTCCTTTAACAGAGGTAATTGAAATCGGGACCTCAATTCTGAGGGTTAAAACATCTCTAATAGGGTCATATTTGTTGTTAATAAACTTGCATATACTAACGTTATCTTCTTCTTTACAATGTGTCTAAATGGATCCTCAGGAAAGTTTCAGGTAAGAATTTAGGAAAAATATATCCAATTTTTTTTATCAAGATGTGTGCATGTTTTAACATTACCCTGCACAGGTTGAAGAGATTCACAACTTTGATCAAGATGACCTCTTGACGGAGGAAATGCATTTACTAGATACTCATGCTGAAGCTTTTGTCTGGGTTGGTCAATGTGTGGATCCCAAGGAAAAACAAACTGCCTTTGAGATTGGCCAGGTAATATGCTTCATCAATTTTGCTTCTCGGCATCAGTTATTGCTGCTCCTTTTCTATCTTGTTTGCTCATTGTACATTTTTGCGCAGAGATACATAGATCTGGCTGGTTCCCTGGAAGGCTTGTCTCCAAAAGTTCCATTATACAAAATCACGGAGGGAAATGAACCCTGCTTCTTCACCACTTATTTTTCATGGGATTCTACTAAAGCTACTGTAAGATTTTCTGTTCGCAGATATCTTTTGGGTTATTACCATGAGAAGGGAGTCTATTTTTAATAGGGTGCTGTTAATGTGATAGTGTTAGAGAGGGTTCGGGATCATACTCATTGAAAAGGAATTAAGTTTGTTACACTCTATGCAAATGCCAGTTCTGTTGTCAGCACCCTTATAAAGAATGAAGTTAGAGATCACATCTCATTTGTTAAATTGAACAGTAGGCTAGATAAAACTGAGGAAGCTCTACATGTGTAGAGGAGGACAGATCTATATTAAACTGAGGGGAAGCTCTGTCAGAAAGCAAGAAGTTTAGTCTGATTTCCATTGACTTTTCGGTAAAGTTCCACTTTTTTCTCAGATTTAGCTTGGGTTATCTGTAATACAGGTGCAAGGGAATTCCTTCCAGAAGAAGGCAGCATTATTACTTGGTACACACCACGTTGTGGAGGTAAACACTTAGTTAAGATGCTTACTGGGGAAAGTTGGAGATACAACATGCCTGTGTTTTATGTTTCCTTGTTTAACAGTAGCAGAGAAGAATAGATGTGACAATGGAAACCCAGCTATAGATGACTCTCCTTTGTTATATACTATATTACATTCGGAACCGTTGATTCACAATATACCCCTCTGCTGCAGGATCAGTCTAGCAGTGGGAACCAAGGACCAAGGCAAAGGGCTGCTGCTTTGGCTGCTCTGACATCTGCATTTAATTCTTCTTCCGGGAGAACAAGCTCTCCGGTAAAGACTCTTAAGACTCTAAGCTCCTTTTTGATGTTTCTACTAGATTCTTTCTGATACACTTATGAAGATATTGACTTATCATGTGAACTTCCATGAAGAACAAAGGCTCTGAATCCATTTTTAACGAGGTTCCCTGTCATGAATTTCTCAAATTTATCCAAACCTTTGACTGCCTTCAAATAATTTATTAGGGTTTAAGCCGTTAAGGCACATATCTGCTTACTGCTTTTCAGCTTAGGCAGAGAACATAATTCTAGTTAGAATCTGGCGTTTGCCAGTTGCGTTTTACTGTGGCATGTTTAGCAAATCACAGCTACTATTGTCCCATGTTCTTGATCTTTGTTTAACTGCAGAGCCGAGATAGATCAAATGGAAGTCAAGGAGGTCCAAGACAAAGGACTGAAGCTTTAGCCGCCTTATCATCTGCATTTAATTCTTCACCATCATCAAAGTCACCTCCACGAAGACCAGGATTGACAAGTCAGGCGTCACAAAGAGCAGCAGCAGTGGCTGCTCTCTCGCAAGTTCTCACTGCCGAGAAGAAGAAATCACCTGATACCAGCCCTTCTGGTAAGTTCTTTAACAGTATTGATCTATTGCAGATAAGTACAAACCATACAGGACACATGATTTTTGATTAAACAAAAGTAAAAATGTAGAATTTACTATCTGCAGAAACAGACTGTAACCTACAAGCGTAGTCCTTATGTCAGTATATCTTGAACTCTTGTATCGCTTGATCACTATGAGTATGTGTGGTTACAGCTGAAGCAAAAGATGAGAAAGCTTTCTCAGAAGTGGAGGCTTCCGAAGAAGCTACTGAAGCCAAAGAAGATGAGGAAGTTTCACCTACAGCAGAAGCAAGTGCTGAGGAAGTAAAACCAAAGCAGGATGATTCTGAAGCAGAAACAACTGGAGCAACCTTCACCTACGCACGACTACAAGCGAAATCTGAGACACCAGTGACAGGAATTGACTTCAAACGCAGAGAGGTGAATCACTTGAGCCGAATTAGCTTTTTTTTTTCTTACCTCGTCTTAATTTGAGCATGAATTGTCGGTATCATATTACTCAACCCAATCTATCAGGCTTACCTGTCTGAGGAAGAGTTCAAGACTGTATTTGGTATGGAGAAAGAAACATTCTACAAATTGCCTAGATGGAAGCAAGATTTACTGAAGAAGAAATTCGACTTGTTCTAAGAATTCTCCCAAAACAAAAAACAAAAATCGCAGGTGGAAACATCCAATAATCCTCCTCAGATATATACTAAGATCAAAGACACGATTTGCCATTGTGTTATTGGTTATGTATTGACCTCAGTGTTGCAGCTATGAAGACAATGAACAGTTCTTTCTTTTTTTGTTCCTTCAGTTTTCCTATAATGTTTTGATTTTTCAAAATATTTATTTTTCATGGGTGGGGTTGGGATCCGGGTTTTGATTCTTCATATTCTTATCACAAAATGATGTGTTATTGTAATGATTTGATATATCATAAACTGTTGTGCATTTTTTTTTGGGGTCAGGACAGCTGTGTCTTGTGTGGTGGTGGTTAGTAAATTCTTTGATTTGGATTTCACATTATTTTGATTGTTAATGAACAGAAACGTCTACTTGTAAACTCAATAAATTTCAATGTATGGGTGTTTTAGATCCGTTTGACAATTGAGACGCACCATTTGCTTTTGTTGTTCCACTTCTATGTATGTTCAACTAGCAAAGCTGTCTTAGACTCATAGTACATGACAGAAATGTGTGTTGAAGTAAATGCAGTGAAATTATTTATCAGAATCATGAAGTGATCAAAAAAGTAAGGAATATAAAAGAAGAACAACCACATTTATGCCTGACCTGGTCTCCACCAATTTGGCATCTAATTTCTTAGCCTTTTTTTTTTTTACTGTGCAACAAATCAAAGGAAAAAATTAGTTGGGAATCAGAATGATTACGTCAATTTTTGCATTATTTTTCAAGGTGGTGATGATAATAAAACTCACACAAGATTCGATGGAATCCAACACACTAAGTGCTCATATTAAATCTTCTTTTGGAAAAATGGTTATCACCTAACACGATAATTTAAGTCTTGTTTATAAGAACTGCATTTATAGTCACTCATACTTAACAAACTAAATTAAACCCATAAAACGTAAGAATCGCATTAAACATCACTTATGTTAGTCAAAATACTAACATGTATTGATCTAAAGTCGTTTGGTCTAATAACTTGTAAGTTGTAATGGTCGTTACTATAGTGGCATTGACCTTATAAAAGAACCGACAGACAAAAAAAATCTTGGAAGTTACGTATGAATATGTGGCTGGGCAATATACGACGTGGGTTCGAGCGAGGGACAGGTCAGCTCGCAGCAGCCATAATACAGTATCTAGTAGAGAGTCTTTGCACGAACTCTTTGTCCAAGCTGGAGAGGGTCCACACTCTAAAAGGAAAATGCAACCTATACTACCAATGAGGCATTGACACATGTATGGAAGAAAAGAGTGTCGGTTCTTTTCTCTTTTTGCCAACATATGGATGAATTGAATTAACAAACTCCAAGGAAATAAATATACACTAGACCACTTTTAAAATAGATACTACTATGAAATGAAAGAAAGACATTTATTTATAAAATTAACGTAAAATCTTTCTTGTAGTTAATCTTTCATTTCCACGTGTAGAAATAGAATAAACAACGTACAGTAATGTTATAATTTTAGTAGGAAGAATGAATGTTTTCAATCCTTAATCGTATAACATAAAGGACATAGAAATACATAATGTATAACCCTCCTCCATTACCACTACAAAGTACTACTCCGGCAAGCCACTTGCTAAATTCATTAAATGAAATTTATCATTGTTGTCACTTGTCAGTGTTCTAATACTATTAAAGAAATAAAGGCGCGGCTGCGCGACCTTTAATAAAAAAAAAACTTTAATTTAATTAAAGTTTAGCTTCTCTCTTATTTGTATAATAGCCAAGGTTGAGAAGCTCCATAACTTGCAATAGTAGCTCATTAGAAAACTCCAACACCATCACTGTTTTTCAAAACATAAAATAAGGTTCTTACTACAGAGAGTGATTGATCAATACAATATTTGATTGGTAACTATAATATATTCCTTTAGAATAAACGTCGTTGAGATGGTAAATAAAGAAAAGCAAAGCAAAAGCACGCCTACTTGTTATGGATAATTGTGAATTCTTGGCTTCTAAATGAAGCCACTTAAACTTGCTATACTACATTACTACTCCTTGAAAGAATAACCAACCCCACTTTTATTTTAATTTTTAACAAGTATTTTCTCCTTTGTTTTCTTTTGTGTTCATATCTTCTTTTTTCACAAGCTCACGCCTTTAATGTGTTGTGGACATACAAAAGATACTACTGACTTCATCTATATCCAAAGCAATTATTGATTTACTAATTATATTATATCATATGTTAGAACTATATATGTGCACATACTTGGCAGTTTCAAGAAATGAATATTTTAATTATCATTATCATTGAATTGAGCATCTTAAGAATTCCACAAAACATATGTTTATTCAAAACGAATAGTGAAGTTTTTTCTATGTTTAAACATTTGGAATGTATTTTGACAGACTTATAATAATAAAAAATTACTCAAAAAAAACAACAATGATATGTAACCATGTTTGTACCGAAGAAAATGCTAAAGAAAGGTTTTGCTTGGCATTACATAGCTTATGATTCATAAGTCCATGGTTCTCGCAAAGTGGGGAAGGTAGGCGAGGTAGAAACGTATTGGTTTGTGGGTTTCTTCAAATCCAGAGAAACCATGGGACTGAAGAAAGAACAATAGAGGTGAGTTGAAACAATTGATTCTGCTTGGATATAAACGCAACCCGAAAAATCAGCATTTAAAACAGTTCAAAGATTTATGATGTATTGCGGGGAGGTTTTGTAATTTTACAATCTCATTCCATTATAAGAGGTGTGGGAAGTGTAAGTGCTGTGTAACATTTATGCTAACGTTTGATAAAACATTATTGAACCAAAAAAAAAATTAACAAAAAAACAGTGATATGTAACCAGTGAATATAATGAGTGGAGATAAAACGTTTAAACCGAATAAAGTGATTAGACGATGAGCTTTTCCCTATGTGTGAGTTTATGCATATACCCTTTGATGTGGCTTGGATGATAGATAATTGGTAGGAAGATTGAGAATCCGATTCCAACGATGAAACTCGTGATGGCATTATTATTTGTTTTGTTATAAATAATAAGATTTCAATAATTGAAGAAGAAAGACGTTTTCTAAAGTTTGTGTAATGTTAGACAAAAAAAAAAAAAAAGTAGGGGCAAATTGACTTTAACCAGCTCAAAAGACCAAATAAACACATGCGACGTGTGTCTTTTTATAAGAAGAAACAACAAATCAATATAGTAATCAAAATTTTCTAATTATGAAACATGTGATACCATCATCATAAGTGGTCTCGTAAAGGCCTTTTTTCATAGACAGATTTAACTAACGGAGTCATATGTTATCCAGTGATGGTAAAAAAATTTAAAAGTTTTTGTTATCGAAAATTAGTTTTCTTTCCAGTATTTTGCATTATAGAAAGAAACTAACATTCTAAAAATTGGATCAGACTTTTTTTTTAGACATAATATATCAATAGTCTATTAAAAATCTGTTACAATCAGATATGCACCCCAACGTGAGGAATCAAAATTTGTGGAGTTTATCTACCGAATGAGAATCAAATATTATTTGCCGGAAACCCACCAAAATAATATTCTCTCCCTCTGTATCACAATAAATGATATTTTAGAATTTTCACATAAATTAAGAAATTTTTTTTAATGCTTAGCTATAGATGCATTTTTTTATATATAATAATATATTTTATAATTATTAACCAATAGTAATTCATCAAACTTTTAAATTCTTATTTATTAATTTTTGAAATTCACAATTTTTTAGCCTTAATTGATTAAAATAAACAGAAAATCAATTTTTATGATACAAAAAAAATCATAGAGTACTAATTTCGAAGTTTCTAACAAAATAAATAATTCCAAAAATGTTCCATTACCGACATTTTTGAATATAATAAAATGCAGAAAAAAAAAAACAATACATTCCTGATTTTATCAATGATTATTTCCGAAGGAGACCAAATCAATAATGAATACAGAACGTAACGTGGACATACTAATAAAACATCTGTAGAAAAAAGGAAAAACAAAATCTAAGAACATAACAAATGTCAAATGTGTACAAAATTTTTGTTTTTTTGTAAATTTCTTAAAAGTAATAATAAATGCTAACAGTAATTATAAACAGAAGAATCTAATTCACAAGAACAAATACGTTTCATAATTATATCAGTAATATGATCACTGTTACCATTACCATTACCGCGTTGTATTATATCATGATTCTTTATCGACGAAGCCGCCGAGTTTCTCGTCCTCAACTCAGCCAGCGAACTCGCTTCCGGCACCGCCGACTCACTCGCAACCACTTCAAAGTTCTTCACCATGTGAACATTCCCAACTAGCTGGCTCAACACAACCGAGTCCGTAACAGAGCTCTTCTTCTTGTTCTTGTGCTGCTGCTGCTGCATCGCGGCTCTCACGATCTCAGTGTGCATCGAGCTCGACAGTCTCCTGATCCCTTTGGCTCCGCCGACCAGAATCGCCGGGTTAACATCAGAGCTTTTCTTGCTGCTGTGTTTGGAGAAAAAGAGGACAGACTCGGGGCTCCGGTTACGAATCCGGGTAAACGGGTCGCCGAGGAACAAGGAGGTTTTAGCGTCGACGAGCATAACGTGTTTGAAATTGCGTCTTACTCGACCAAGCAGCATTGGGTAACACGCCCACCTCCTCAAACTTATCGGAACGTGGTCCATGAACCCGGATAGCGAGTTTTCAGGATCCAACTCAGTCACGTCGAACCCCAGTACAGAGCCATGAGTCAACTCGGTTGACTCGGTCGAGTTATTAATCAACGACGAATCGTTTGAAGCTCTGTGAGTCTTCTTCCCCCAGATAGGCTCTGGTGAAGAAGATGACGTCTTCTTCATGAATTTGGTCAGATTAAATCCCCAAACCGAATCGATTTGATTCGACGAATTCGAGCTCCGATGGACATCGACGAGTTTTAAGAACGAGTCGTTCTCCTCTTCGATCAATCCGGCGAATCTAGAAGAACCAGAGGAGGAAGGCGAATTGAAGAGCAAAACGACGTCGGATTTGGAAGTGACACCGGAGCGGTGGAGCAGGCGCATGAAGAGACGGAGATCGTCGTCCGTCGCGTCGGAAGCGAGGTGAGCTACGATTAAGCCTTGCATGCTCCTGGTCCCTCGGAGAAACAGAGTACCCATGCCTTGGAGAGCGAATCGATCGTAACGACGACGACGGAGGGGCTGAGATCCGACGATGTCGCGGTTGAGGAGGAATCGACGGTGAGGACGAGAAGAAACGGAGGGAAAACCAGAGGAAGGCTCGAAGGTGGAGAGGGTGAAGAGGAAGAGAGTGAGGAAGAGGAGGAGGATGCAGATTGAGATTGTTGATTGAGCTTTGGAGAGGAGAAGACGTGAAGATCTGGTGCGGAAGAGAGTCGTTATTGCCGCCGGAGAAGAAGAAGGAGAAGGAGAAAAAGAAGGAGAGTCGTCGTTGTTGTTGTGGTGGTGGTCAGGGAAGAAGACTAAGAGCAAACCCATGGCTCCTCTAGTGTTGTTATTGTGCTTCGTCTCTTTCGCTGATATCAAACCCATATCTTCTTCTTCTTCTTCTTCTTCTTCTGTATTCTCTTCCCCACTCTGGGGTTAGTGGTGACGAGAGGCCGAGAGACTCTTTTTTTTTTTTTTGGCTTTCTTCTCAAAATTATTTATTTGTTCTGTTTGATTTTATTATATTGATGATAACAACGAAATGGATCTCCGGGTCGGGTTTTTATTTAATTTTGGAAACGACAAAAAAATATGGGTGGATTAAAACTTAAAATTTTATTTTAATGACCCGATACTGGTAGCCAAATTAAAAAAGAAAAAAATTAACTGATTAAATTGATGAGACTTTAAAAAAATTAAGAGGAAAATTATTATTGACTTTACTTGCTAAAAAGTAAAGTTAAATCTACATAAAGATTCTAACTGAATCTGTTAAATTAATATAAACCATTAATGTAAATAGTGTTTTGATAGATAAAGTTTAAATAAACTAAGATATTCACAAAATATAAGGTAGTTAACATTTACAATTTTCAGAAATAATTAGATTAGATTATAATTATATCCATATATATATTTTTAAATGTTTCAGCTCATTTTGTATAAGGTAGGTATGTTGCCCTTTACTTTAAGTTATGAATAGAATCACATGTTTATTGCGCAATGTGCTTGCTTCCCTTATTAAAGGGAACCTTCTTCCTTGGTAAAAAAATTCAGTGTATCCAGTCCAGCCTTGTCGAGAAGAGAGTAGCAGTATAGTATGGGCCGGATGTTTAGTAATTATACCAGTTTTTTTTTTTCTTTTTTCAAACGTGATTAAAGGGGATGTGCCTAATTTTCTTTTAAGAATAATAAAAGTTTGACCGTTCTCAGCCTATTTTCTTCTGTATGTGTATAATTACTTTGACCGGTTAAATGCAAATTAGTAATGGAGGTCAAAAATATACTCCATTAAAAAAGTTAAAATGCAGTTGAATGTTGAGTAACTGAAATGGTGGTTTTGATATCTTAAGCAACATCCTCTTAAATTAATGAAATGGTGAGTAATTTTCGGAATTGGAATGAATAGTATACGATTATGTTATGGTCTGTACTCTGTTACTCCATATAGTCCATATGTTAAACAACGTAAAAAAACAAAAGGAAACGTAATGTAAACGCTGATACATAACTTGATCCAAGTTTATATAGTTTTTTTCCCTGATCACATGCTTTTTTTGACCGATGCAAACCGGCGTTGCACATTTCTGAAAACTTTTTCAACGACCTAAGAAAAAAACAAACAAAGCAATCGTATCTTAAAATTAGTTAATCCTATTACCAATCCTATAATAAACCAAAAATGGCAAAAAAAAAACAAGAAAATAAACAATAAATGTGATGAAAGGGCAGTTACTAGTTACTACTACTCTCTCTCATTCATAGACCCACTTCATTAACTCTGCCCCCTTGATTACAGCTAGGATCCGTGATCGGACGGTGAAGACATATATGAGCAAGGGTCTCTCGTAATGAATGGTTCTATTAGTAAAAAAATAATGTAGGGTCTATGAGAACGGTGATTTGACTTTGTTTGAGAACAAGTGTAGTTATAAAAAAAAAAAAAAAGAACAAGTGTGACTGTGTGTGTGTTGGTGATGACGGTGGATCTCATTCTCATTGGAACCTTCTCATGAAGCTCCTGCACACGTGGCGTTTCCTTCTTCTGCAGGTTTTACGTTTTTAGGTCCGGGACTTGTGTTCCTTTTTTTAAAATTTAATATTCCGTTTAGACTCGTTACGTTACCAATTTTTTGTGTCGACTAGTCACAATTTTGGCATTATAAAATGATTGTGGACTTATTTCGTAATCATGGGTCGAGTTACCAATTAAACTAGTAGTAGTCTTCACAACAAAAGTTTGATATAATTAGACTCCTAAACGATGTGGTATTTCACAATCAGTTTTTAAAATACTCTCTCTTGACTTCGTTTAACTCGAATTATCACTACATAATCCGTTTTGAAAGTTTCTCTGAGTTGTACTGTTTGTACTTACTGACAATAAAAAGTAACTTGTACTCACTGCCGCTTGTCTACCATCTGATGATTTATTTCTCCCAAGCATAAATATCAGAATCATTTTTTTGTATAGGAAGGAATTAAGCAGCGCTATGTCTAAGCCGTCGGAGACCTTTGAATTGTCGGTGGCCTAAAATGCCGGACAGCGGACACAGTTCAAGATCATCTATTTTAAAAAAGTCCAAAAAGATAACATATTTAGGCCCAATACTATAAATGGGCCGGCATAACAAAAGGGATAGAGATGGTTTTGTTTAAGCATATTTTACATATGTACGAGTTTTTTGCAGCTTCACCTGTTATCGACTAACAATGTCTATGAGCGATTCGATTTGTTGTTTTATTGGCTGAATTTTCATCTACTGATCTACCATTTGCTATCAATGTATACTGTCGTTTTCGATGTGTTTATGTTTTCTTGACTTTACTGAAATTTGTTAGAGAATGTATATTCATCACACATAGTGTTGTGTGTTGTGGGAACTTTAACTAAGAAAATCTATTATCATATTAGATTAATCAAATCCCTTCTTGATTGAGAAAAAATGTTCACCTAAACATTAAAGCAAAACTCTACTTGAGACGCCAAAGTTAAAAGTAAAGCAACAGAGCCAGGAACAAGAAGATACATAGAAAATTCCTAAACACCAGGATTAGAAGAATAGTTGATTCCATTAATCAGAAGCCACTTGACTCCCAGAGTTATCGCAGACCTGTTCCATCTTCGGCTTCTTTCTCTTTATACAATACCCCGTCGATGCCAGCCTAAGAAAGACAAAACCAAACAAGCTTTTAGAATTCTCAGGTACCTCAAAAATTACAAAGCTTGTAACAGAAGCTAGGGTTTTTGTTTGCACTTTACCCCAACTGCAAGGAAGTGTCCGAATGATGCTCCTCGTTGTCATTCTCATCATCATCTGATGAAGAGATCTCGGGATCAGCATCTTCTGGGCTAGAAGCTTGAGGTATTTCACTCAACACTTTTGGTCCTGAACCTCTCCCCAGCAACTCTACCTGAGAACAAATTTAGATTTAAACTCAGTCATGTATGGTGAAAGACCAGACCAAGGTAATTTAAGGGCTTGATGAATCTCTCTCTACCTGTCTGCGCAAGATTTGGTTTTCTTCCAATGCTCTTTTCTCCTGATAATTATAAGGAAACAACAAAACAAGGATATTGAGATTCCAGCATTGTACAAGATTCGATGATAACTATGATTTTGACATTTGGGGAGGCCCTGTTCGTACCTGTAACCTGGATCTTTCAATCTGGTTGAGCAAGAGTTTTGTCTGGAATCAAAACGAAACTTTACAAGTCAGGAATGAATCAAAAAAATTGTCTCCCTATGTTTGAATAAATTAGTACTTTTGTCTTCACCTTTTGATCCTTGACACTACGCAAGCTCTCGTTCAACTGGGTTTCAAGAGAAATAAGATCCGGGAAACTCATACCATCAAGCTCCTTACCCTTCAATCTCCTGTTCAGGTAACAAACAGAAAACAACCAATGAAAGACCACAACTTTACACAAGAACAAACCAAAATATAAATCCAGGGAGAGACACATACTCAGTTGCAAGCTGTAATCTTTCAAGTTCCCCCTTCATAGAATCATCATTTCGCAACTGCAACAACGGATACAGAAAATCCAAAATCAGATCAAGAAAAAGGGATACAGAAAAATATCTGCTTTATGGATAGACATATACCACAGCTTCATTGTCATGTGAAGCACCAAGTAGAAGTTGTTGTTCTCTTTGTTTATGCTCAGCAGACGCAGTAGTGTATCCATATCTCGAAAGAATTTGCTCCATACTTCACAGATTGGAAAGAAAAAAAACAAATCCCTTAATTGGTTTGATGATCATCACAGAACCAAAATAAAAACCCATGAATAATCTCAACTTCTACATTCTTCAATTTCTTCACAAAAGATGAGATAAAACACACTTTTGTTAGACACAAACAAACTCATCTGTAGTCTAATAAACATGGAATTATAAAAAATCTTTCAGATTCTAACAAACTGATACACACAACAGCATCTACCTATATTTAGATACCAAAGATAGTATCAAACTGCATTTTCTTAAACAGTGATTTAGAGGGTTTATTAACAACAACTCAGAAACTAATCCGATTACAAATCCTAATCAAAGAAACACAATCTCGATTCTCCAAAAGATGAACCCTTAAATCAAAAACCCACAAAAAAAAGGTTTCACCTTTAAAGCCAAAGATTTCA
Organism: Camelina sativa; assembly: GCF_030686135.1. Classification (NCBI taxonomy): domain Eukaryota; kingdom Viridiplantae; phylum Streptophyta; class Magnoliopsida; order Brassicales; family Brassicaceae; genus Camelina; species Camelina sativa. The sequence goes on along the minus strand of NC_141883.1, from coordinate 25,176,358 downwards.
CCAGATTAATAATAACAGAGGAAACAATCATCACGACGATTAAACAAACAGGGGTTTTTGCTCTGCTTCAGATACAGAAGCCCAAAAAAAACAAAAAACAAAATCTTTTGGTTTCCGTATGATAAAAAAAAGTACCAGGTGCTGGAGAAATCGTAAATCTTGCCGGTGCTGGAGAAGATGATAAGAGCGACATCGGCGTCACAGAGAATCGAAAGCTCTTTAGCCTTCTTAAACAAACCGTTTCGTCTTTTGGAGAAAGTGACTTGACGACTGTTGACATTCTCAATCTTCTTAATCTCAATCTTTCCTCTCCCCATATCTCTCTCTCTCTCTCTCTGAACGAATCAAAAAAATCAATCTGGGCTTCTGTAAAATCCAAAAAAGAGATGATGGATGATGATGATACAGAGGAAGTAGAGAGAAGAGAGCCCTTCTTCTTCTTCGTAATGTTAATAAAGAAGAGATTTATTTTTATTTTGTGTGAATATATAAAGGGAGGTTTTCTTTAGAAATCGATCAAATATGACAATTGGGAAAGGGGCTAAGGATGGGACAAAAAAAGAAAAAGAAAAAATTAGACCAAAATTAGGTTTTATTATAATTGTATAAAGAAAAAAAAAATAGAGTTACTATAAGTAGCAATTTTCCATTTTTGGCTGGCTTTGCTTAATTTGCTTTGCTTGGTGTGAGTGGCTGTTTTCTTCTTTTGGCACTTCTTTCCCTTTTATAACGCCTTGTTTTGGTTTCGCATCTCTTCTCCCTTTTTTTAATATTTCTAGGGTCATGCTTTTTTTTATTACGTTTCTAAAAACTTTTAATCTACCAAAATTTTAATTTGTTAAAACATATGTAAATTAATATTGACCCGTATATTAGGAAAATCTTTGATCAACCATACTAACAACATTCATAGTTCTATTTCTAGTGTTTATCTTTAAATAGTTTTTTTTTTCTTTTAATACCACGTTTTTATGATAAGTGTGATACTTAACAGTCGTATCTTTAAAAAGATACTAGTAGATGTAGAAACGTGGCCTTATTTTTCTTTTTAACTTTTTTTTTTTTTTTTGGTTTTGTGAGAGATCTAGTAGAATAGCCAAAACGTGGCTTTTGAAGAATAAGAATATGATGATAAGAAAAGCAAAAGGTGTGGGCTTTAACGTTTCTATAGATAGTAAAATCTCACTAGCAGGATTTGCTTTCCATCCAAATCAAGTTTGTTGTATTTTTAGTAAAAGAAAAATATCCTTTTTTAAAAAGAAGACTTTCTATTGTAACTGATATTATATTTAGAGAACCTTAAACAGTATTTTGGAATTATCTTTACATTAGAAAAAAAATAAATAGAAATTAATTAGTTTTGTCGTGTAATTCCGGTAAACAAATATATTTTTGTATAAAATATGGAAATATTTACACACAAAAAAAAAATGTTAATACAGCTCACAGTTTTGTTTTAGAGTGTAAAACTATTCAGATGAGTGTTTCTAAATATTGTTTTAAGTCATTTAATGGTGATCTTTTTTTGGTCAATATTTTCTCCCTTTTTGGAAATTACAATTATGTTAATAACTTAATACTAACTTTTTTTTTGACATAATTAATAGTTTAATACTAGACTAGAGAAAAGGAAATAAATATTGAAAATATTTGGTTAGGCTTGGACCACTTAAACCGGTCTATACCGAATTGAATCTGTATCCAGAAAACCTATTGAAAAATACTTACTTTGGTTTAAATGTAGTTTTTTCATACCAAAACAAAGGGTGATGGAAGCAAAGTTATCTGATTTACACAATCTCAATTCAAGGTATAACTTTAAAATTAAATAAAACTTTACACATTTTTAAAAACATTTTACTATTTTTAGTTTTCTTTTTTTTTTTTGGGATAAATTTACTATCTTTAGTTGTTGCGAAAAAAATAATATCTCCTATCGTTGAGTTTTTCTTTAGGAATTTGTAAAGTACCATCCAATATGAAACTAACGTGATTTCTTAAGATTTATTTTTTTTCTACGAAAGGAAAAAATCTATTTGTGGTTCTATTTTGTTACAAAAATTCCCATAAATGAAATAAAATAATAAATATAAGGAGAAATCGCTTTGGGATATTACTTACACAAGGTTTTTTTGTATATATAAAAAAAAGGTTGTTTTTTTTTTTTGCCATCAACCAGACACTTCTCTAACATGCTAAAAAAGAGAATGAGCCACTTGTCATACCTATATGCAGGTTGTTTCCATTTTACTATTTTTTGTGTAGATTTCTAGAAGAGCTTTAATCATATGTGTTTTTGAAAAACAGTGAAATTCGATGATAATCATAACAAAGGTACAATAGAAATTAAAACTAGATTTTTTTTTTATTAATTCAAAGTCAATATTATCAAACAGAAAAAAAAAAAAATGGGCCCTTAGATCCGTTTGGATGTTTTTTACTTACTTTACAAATCTTGGTGTTTTATTTTTACTTTTAACTTTGTAAACAACACACAATAAAACTGTAAAAAAATGAATTGAGAAATCTGAAATCATCGACAGCATGTTTTGGTTTTTGGGCCTACAAAGCAAACAATAGTTGGGCCCTTTGACCCATTTGGATGTGGTATGAACTCAGTGAAAAAACTCAGTTTAGTTGGTATTTTCCGGTTAGTAATAAAGCTTGTAAAATTGAGTCATTTGAAGCTAAATTGCCACAAAATAAAAGAGCTAAACTTTTTCTTTCTTCTCCCATTTATTTACATGTATAGCTAAAACGTATACATCTTCAAAACTATTTTATACAATCTAAAAACCCCCCTTTAATTGGTAACATTCGGTTTGTGTAATGCTATACACCGGTCAAATTCGTTTCATCGAGAAATCATAAGCACGAGACAACGGTTTCTTGAATCTTTTCAAATCAAGCTTCACGTTCTGCCTCTCGAGATAGATCTTCTTAGTGTAATCCCATCCTTTTCGAGTAAAACTCTTAGGATCTCGTATTATCGGGTCATCTTTGCCATATTCATCATATAAAGAGCTCTCTTTCGGTTTAATCTTGTAACTAATGTACTTCAATCCCATCTTCTTGGCCGGTTTACCATAGTAAGTCTCAGCCGCCCACTCAGTTCCTATTGGTATAATCTGTATAAAGACTGCCTTAGGTTTCAAGAAAAGGAAATGTGTCATTGCAGCTCCATGTACACCGATCATCACATTGCTTGAATTCAAACATCTATAGATCTTTGCCAGCTCCGTTGTTTTATCCGGTCTCAGAACCTCGACAAAGAATCCAATTCCCTCAGCTAGTGCCACCAAAAGACTCTCATTCAGTATCTCCCTCGATCCGTGTCTCGACAGAATCACTAGTTTCGGTTTCTTGAACCTGTCTTCTCCAACACTTTTACCAGTCTTGTTCACTGCCTCGAGTTCTTCCTCTTGTATCAATCCACGGATACGAGGCCAGTAAGCTCGATCCAACACATTTCTGAAATCAAGAATCGTTTTATTCCCAAGCATCAACGATGAATCAACCGTTAACTCGTCATGAATCTTCAATCCAACTATAGCTTCCTTGAAACAATGCGTTCTCTTGTCGCCATTGAAGTCAACAGGAGGATAATAAGACAGCTGAGAAACGATATCTCCATATTTCATAACCCACCAACTATGATACTCAACGATCACAAACACAACCTTCTTGTTGAAATGCTGTGAAGTGATGAACAAAGGGATGATCCCGTCGTTGAATTCGTGGTAAACGTTTCCAGTATAACCACCAGTGGAGAAAAACACAGCAGGAACGTCATAGAACACATCGCAGATGTTGTGACCATCATCAGATTCAGAGACTGAAGAATCATTTTGATCTCTGTAAACGAGATTGAGTCCTTGAACTGTTTGCATCACACTTGTTTCCCATTTTCTTGTGTAAGGTTTGATATTTTGAGAGATGTTTGTCTTTTTTGGGAGGGAAGTGAAGAGGAAGACTGATGAAGAAGCAGAGTTTGTTCTAACATCTCCTTTCATGATACAAACGTCGGATCTAAACCCGGCCCTGTCACAACAAATTGTTCCTGTAATCATTAAAGAGGCCAAGGGGGTTATTATATTAAGAACATGTTTTTTAGATGAAGATAAAACAATTCATTAGAGAGATTTGCAAATACTTGAAAATACCATTAGAGGTTCCTGAACATAGAGGTGCAATGAACTGTTCATAAGGACCAATTCCTTGAGCTTCTCTGCTAAAAGCATCTGCACAAGTCAAATAAGCTTTAATACTCACAATCGAAATTATGAGAAAAAACTATAAAATTTAATGGAAGTAATTATATTAAAAAAGGTGAATTTTTACTTAGTAGAGAGAAAGAGGAGAAGCTGAAGATGTAACAGCAAGAGAGGAAAGAGAGAAAGAGAACTAAGATAATCTTCGGTTTAGCTGTCTTTGAGAAACCACCACCAGCGACGGTTCCGGCAAAGGAACCACCTTTTTCATTAACTGAAACTCTAAGCTTTTCCCCTTTTCTGATGAGTCTCTGGTATTGAACCATTATTCTGTATAATCAAAAACGAGAAACCCACAAGGAAAAGTTTCGATATTTACGACGCTTCTGATTGACTTTTGGTACTCCTCCTACTAAAAGAGAATCAGACAACCCAGAAGAGAAAAAAAAGAGAGCTTTTTTAAAAATTATAATATGGGTTTTGGTGCTTTGCTTTCTCTTACATCAAGAGAGAAACAGAGAAGAGGAGACTTTTGAAAGAGAGGATGAAACTGTTATTTCTTTAAAATATATATTTTTGTGTCGTATGTTTTGGCTCTTTCATCGAGATTATTTCGTCAGCAGATGGAAAACAAACAATGAGAGCCGTGTCAAAGAAGACGAGGAAGGACTTAAAGCAGAGGGAGGAGAAGAAGGGCTTTATTTACTTTTCTTGTCCTCTCCGATTAGTCTCTTTTATTATTCCTAATTTTCTATTTTTGGGATTTTTAATATAAAATTAGTTGTAGACTGAAATGAAATTTTTTTTAAAGCCTTTATATGGTTATTTTAATTAAATCGCAATGAAAATATTCGAATTTTTGCTTCTATCCACTAGCTTTCTTGTTATAATTATATGATCTTCGTTACAAGATGTTAAGGTAGGATCATTAGAGTACATTCTAAAGGGGAAAAATGTTAACATATGATCGTCAAATACATAAAACAAAAGTGTTATTAATGAAGAATGAGATGCAGTTTTTTGGTTAGCTCAAATATATTATGAGTATAGTAAACCGGATGTTAAAGGAAAACTTAAAATGAAGAAAAGATTCGTGATTTACGCAAGACGAATAAAATAAACCTTGGCGTGAATTGGTCAGCTCAGCTGGTGGGACATCACCATCGCCTAATTAAGGGTTATCTACTACTGCGGATTTGTTACCAGTACTTTACCAGTTACCATTATTTGTGAACTGATTTAAATACCAATTGGGATGGTCAGGCTAAATTTTTCGAATTTTCTAGCGTTTTCATTGTGTCAGTCATTCTCGAGTTTAGGGATACAGTTTTAATACCAATGGATGATCAGATTCAATACCAGAGTTTTCTTCGGGGTATGAAACAATTCTTCTCTACTTAGTATTTTTTTTTCTTTTCTTTTCTTTTAACACAATTTCTTACTCTATCTACATAATACATATATAGGTGAGTTAAGAAAAATCTTGATTAGAAAAGTTTCAAGATACGTACGTATCAAACATACAGTTTAATACTACTAAAGTAGAGCAGTTTCTTGAAAATAGAATGCACTAGATTGCACATTTTTGCATGTGATGTGTTTCTTCTAATTTGGATATCCTCTCCTGCGCACTTATTATGAATGTTAGATATACAAGCATGTGTTCTGGTAAACTCTTAAACAGCTGAGAAATTGTATAATACGCAAATAATAAAAGACCCTCTCGGGATAACCCAAAATATAAATTGTCTCTGCAGGAACATGTTATTATTTTGAAACCAAAAACACTCAAATATTAATTACTTTTTTGAGCCTTCACAACATAGTTTTGGATATGGACCACTTTATCTAAGAGAATTTCTCTAACCAAAATTATGTTTTGATTTACATATAAAAAAGAAACTGGACCGTTTAATCATTTTATGATTGAAGGACTCAACAAGACTGAGCAAAGACGACGTCACGACTCACGTGAGACGGTGAGAGTGACTCCTTAGGCAAACAGCCAAAAAACGGCACTGGTTTTAGTGACGGAGCCTTGAAACGGCACAAAGTTCCATCTCCTTTCGTAATATCTCGAAACGATAAAGACCGTCCGATCGAAGCTTAATGGGCCCCATATTATTATATTAACGCTTCATATTGTTGTATCTACGTGTACCGTAACACAGCTGAACTTTTTTTTGGTCTATAAAATAAGATGAGAAGCAACCGTTAACTCTGTTTCAGAGTCCCTCCACTTTGTTTTTCCCGAAATCTCCACCTGACTCTACTCAGCACTGAGAAAGAAGAAGAGATCAAAGGAATCGCAAAATCAGGATAGAGAAACTAGGGTTTCGATGATGCAGGTGTGGCGTGACTGTTGCAGAGGATGTAAGAGGGCCACTGTTGTCACCGATCACGTTGAGAGAAGGACACGATGCTCCCATTGTGGTCTTGAAATTAAATATCACTCTGTCGAAGATGGTGTCGATGTTAAAGAGAACGATACTGTTCGTCGTCTCAGTGATCCTCCGATAAGCAATAGTGGTCTGTCCATTGTCACAACCAGGTCCACCACAGATCCCGCGAATGGTTCCTTTGTTGATTTCTTGTCCCCTAATCTTGAAGATTCGTTGAAACCAGTCTCTACCGTAGACACCGAGCTGAAGAATGGTTCCTCCAATCGTTTCTTGTCCCTTACTCTTGGAAATACTCAGAACCCCGAGATGAACACTGCTTCTTCCGATGAATATTCGCTGAAACCTGGCTTTGATACAGGCTCTATCGTTACCACCGAGCTAGAGAATGGTTCCTCCGATGATTTCTTGTCCCTTACTCTTGGAAATTCGCAGAATCCCGAGACGATTACTGCTTCTTCCGATGGTGTCATCGTCTCCATCTCAGCTATCTCCGATGGGTACCGTTATTTCATTCTTTCTCTTCTTAGACAAGAACTTCAATCACACATGCAGAGAATTTAAGATGATCAGAGTTAAATACTGCTTCATCCATTTTTGCAGGTTGAAACTTCCTCCGAGGGTCAAGGTAAATAAGCTTTTTGTTTTGTCCCTGTTAGAATAGTTAGTATACGGATAAGTTTGAACTGGTGTGTTTCTTGATCTACAGGATCACGCTAATGAGATCTTTAAGGAAGTGGAGAAGTATAACATAGGAAAGAAACGAAAGGAACCAAACGTCCTTTGCGCTGCTTGTATCTACATTGCCTGTCGATGCAGTGATCGGACTCGGTCTATGGCGGGTATATATACTTAATACTTGAAACCTGAAAGATCCTGGTTCCTTTCTTGCTGTAGCTGAATCAGCTTTTTCAAAACCATTTTTGTTGTAGAAATATCTGTTGTTGCCAATGAAGCCCCAATACCGGATATTACCAAGGCAATTGGGTTCATAGCTGAGAAACTGAAGATGAACAAAAATTGGCTGATGAGTATCAAAGCTGTTGACTTTATAGTGAGTTTGTGCATTAAACTTTTGTTGTATTGCTCACCTGTGTCAATAGCTCTCGTTTACTGACATTTATATTCATCTGCAGAAGCGGTTTTGTTCTGAACTTGGATTGGATAGCGAAGCTGTTAAAGCTGCTCAAGAAGCTGCGGAAGCTTATGATATTATTACTGATAGGTACATTCATCATTTGAGCAGTTTCATTAGAATTTAGTGGATGAGTAAGCAGATATATGATGCAGCAGCTGACTTTAAAGAAACCATATTTCTACTTATTGCAGCAGTAGGAGTCATGTATCAGTTGCCGCAGGAATCGTATATGCCATTGCTCGACTTTCTTATGAGAAGAAGCTGCTCAAAGGTTACTTGTAAATCTCCATCTAAATAGCAAGCTAGCTGTAAAGCAAAGTCTGATCAGCTCTTCTCTTTCTCTAACATATTGACACTTGATGAGTTGCAGATCTTATAGAAGTCACTGGAATTGCAGAAACAGCGATAACAGAAACATACAAGGATTTGTATCCGAAACTGTCAACAATTACACCAAAGGGGTTTGCCAAGCCAAGGGACCTGAAAAACCTCGGCCGTCCTTAGATATCTTCGAAGATACAAGCAATCTCACTCAAAAAAGCATTCGTCTTTCCATTTTCTTTTCCTGAAGCCTTTTACAAAATTCTTCTCATCTCTTGTAGAAAAACATAAAGAGTCGTACATAAAATACCTCATGATATACGCAACATCAAAGTTACTTTGTTTTCTGACTTTGTCGAAAGAATACAAGATCATTCAGTCTTTTGTTACATTTTACGGTAAGACAGGGAGGTCTATGGAACTGAAGGAAAAGAAACTGGCACGGCCCTGAGCGATATGACAGAACATTAATGGCGCAGCTATGCGCTTTTGCAGGACTTTAATATCTTCTTTGCTTGGTGGAGAGTCCCTGTAAAAGCGGATGAGTATATTGAGTAAGATGTGTAATGGCAAACTTGCTTTCATAGTTCTAGCTAACGAAAGTGCTTACCCCGAGAAGCAAGCCACAAAGCTCGGTTCACCAGGAGAAGACTTCTTGAATCTGCTATTCGGCAAATACACGTCATACACCGCTCTTGCATCACAGATCTGCATATCTCCCAAGAGTTTAGCTACAGTATCCTTATCTTCAGGACATTCAGCGGAACGAACTGTAAATGCAGCATCCTTTGATGTCCAAGAAACCCCATGCCTGCCTAGGATGTAACCAAGACCCTTTAAGTATCTATAAACCTCGTAGTTTTCCCAACAGCAACCACTTTCTTCCTCTGCAACTTTCTCATACAAGTCCTTCAACGGGATCACAACATCATCTTCACTACCTAAGATCTGCAACTCCCCTATTTCACTCAAATACCTGCGGAACAGATTTCATAATGTGAATTTCAGAAATCTAAGATCCATAAAACTAGTATAAAATGTTTAGTTTGCCACATACAGAGCCTCTTCAATGAAGCAATATGTCTTTCCACTACGAATGATTCCAGTAGTTGTCCAAAGTTTCCCCCTTTTAACTTCAACTTCAGCCATTCCTAATTCGGCAATCCAACGAGCCTTGGAAGATCCTACTCTACATGTTGCAAACACCAATAGAAAGAGAAACTGAGTTGACTTAGCAGTTTATAATGCGGGCAAGTAAAACGAGAAATTAGCCGCGGGTTTTTATTCACCTGAACTGTAACTTGGGCACTGAACCACCAGAATGAAACTCTTCGTCATCATCGTTTGGAAAATCACCAGCTTCGTTTTCGCTCGAAGAGGAAGCTTCCCAGTCTTTTTCCTCCATAAGCAAGCTTCGATGGGGGCAATTCGTCGAACAGTTGGTGTACAGTTTTATATCTGTCTCTTTTAGGTCGTTCTCGTGCTCTTTATCTGTCTCCAATTCTTTGGTTTAGTATCATTGTACCGAAGAAATAAAGAATCAAAACCCGATCCGATAGAACCTGTTCAAACCGCGTACGTTATATCGTCTTTCCAAACTCTCTCCCGAGAGCTTGAACCCAGCAGCCAAATAGGTCGTGCCGTATGTGTGTATAATGTTTTCACCAATTCTTTGGTTTGAGTTTTATTGTACCGAAGAAATAAGGAATCAATACCCGAACCGATCGAACCGGTTTAAACCGCATACGTTATATCGTCTTTTCAGACTAAATGAGAAAAAGAAAAAAAAAAAGAGTTTGTAAAAAGTTTCAAATCATACCACGCTTCCCAGTTCCCATTCTTTTTCTCCTTGACTCCTTGTGTAGAGCTTGAACCCAGTATCAATGGCGAACGACCAGGAGATGAGTGGATGGACTGATCTTCTCCATTATTCGACTAAGCTTCTGGATCAAGCGACTCCTTCGTCTCAGTTTCCTCCTCTTCAGGTCCTTCAACTAACCACTACTCTTTTCGATTCCGACTCTCCATTTGTTTGTAGAAAATATTCGCCGTTGGTTGCTTTAGGTTGTAAAATCTGGTTTATTAGCTTCCTTATCGCGTCGCGATTGATTCGTTATGATATGTATGTGTGATTTGTAGAGGAATTTGGATCAATTGGAAACATTGTCGAGGAAACTCAAGGCTAAAACCCTAAGAAACGAAGCTCCGGCACAGTCTATTGCTGCTACTAGGTACTCTCTTCAGCTTCGATTCTTTTCTTTATCCCTAGGTCTTGCGTTAATGTCCTACAGAGTTGAGTCCCGGAGAATTCAAAATTGATGACTCAGTCTGGGCATTAAAGAGTATTGCGGTGCGAGATTGTTTTTTAGGTCCGACGAGCTTAACACAGTAGAATCCTCTGATTGATATTTTTGAAAAAAATTGGGTGGTCTTCCGTTGTTAATAACTTCATAAGCGAGAAGCTAGCTATACAACTTGAGTGTGATGATTATTCTGTTACTCTTTATTTTTTTTGCTGATTGAATACACAGACTACTTGCACGGGAGGGAATCAATGCAGATCAATTATCTCGTGATCTTAAGTCATTTGAGTTGAAGGTGAGCATTTTTTCTATTTTCTGTCTCTATCAACTAGCTTATATTGCTTTGTGTTCTAGTAGGTTGTCTTTGGAGTAATGTATAGTTTGGCCACATACGCTTCTAATTTTTTTTTCTTCTGGATTGTTAAAAGACGACATTTGAGGATGTATTCCCTGCCGACGCAACAAGTGTTGAGGAATACTTGCAACAGGTTTTCTATATCTAAGTGCTCTTCGAAACTTCCCTATTTTCAGATCACACTACATATATTCTATATGCCATTATTCTTGTCTCCAGGTTCATGAAATGGCTATGGTATCGGCTATACAGGAGGCTCAAAAAGATAACGTTCGAAGCTTTAACAACTACATGTTGAAAGTTTTGGAGGTCAGTATTTCGTCTATCAAAAATTGTTTTGAATTGATTTCCGTGTTAGTTTCAGCTGTCACATCTTTTACCCTCATACATTTTTCTCCTGTTTCTAATGGTTTTAAAGTTTTTCCTCCTCGCCTTTAGCTTCTCCTCATTATGCTACTAGTAGTACAGACAGAGTCTGGTAAATGATATTAGCATGAGAACGTAATTGTTAAACAGAGGAACATGTTCTTCATCCCTACATATATATGGCATTGTAATTTGGAAATTCTTGGCGTAGAATCAGTTAGAAGCTGGTTGAGTTGCTTATTGCTAATTAGAAGGATATTAGTTCTCATATATACTTCAATGTCAAATCTGTTTATGGCAGGAGGACTATAGAAAAGAAAAACGTGACTTTCTTCATAGCCTTAGCAAAATTTCAATGTTACCTAAGACCAAGATGATCGATTCAAGCAGAGGCACTCATGCTGGTTCACTAATGGCTTTGAGTCCTCAAGTATCTTCAAAACCTGGAATGGAACTGGTGTCTATGACTAACAAGCCCATTCATGAGAAAAAGTCATATGTCTATGCCGAGGTTGTGAAGAAACTAAACTCTGCAAGAGAACGAGGCTTGCCGTTTAAAGTATGGATTTCCAAAAACCTCCTCGTATATTTACATTGGTGCATTTTGAATGTCGTCCTGTTTGATAATTGCAGATGATAATTGTGCATTTTTTTGTTACTGCTCTTAGAGGTCAAGCTAAATTTTAAAAAGAATCTGTACACCCTTCACCTTTTGATGATGAGTGTCTTTTTTTAGCATTACGTATAACTAGTTGACCTTGTACTCATTTGTTCAGCTCTGTTTCCTACCAACATCTTATTCATGTTTTTGTATAGCCTGCAACATCGTTCAATGGTGCATATGACATTCTAGGAATTAATCTGACTCGTGGAAAATCAGTCAACATTCAGAAAATATGGCAACTTATTCAGGTGATCTTTTGATTGGAAGTTTCTTTTTCCAACCAGTGGCACCTTAAAGGACTGTTCTTACATTTCCAAGGCCTTAACCAATCTATAAATCAGGCAATGACAGGTGAAGAATCAGAAGTACAACATGGTGTCTCCAAGAGGATGGCCCTCGTGATAGGTGCAAGACGCCATTTGGAATGTGGGCATGGGAAACATATAATGGATACAATTCAAAGTCATCATACACAAGTACTCGTTTCTACCTTGTATTAATTTTGCATGCAACTGCTATTTACAGAATGCTACATATAGATGCATCTTTTTAATTACTTTCTTAACTTCAAGGATGCTTCCTTGAAAGTATGCCCTTGATCTTTCCGTGAGTTCAAGTGCGTTAATAGTCAGAACATGTTTCCTTTTTTTCGTATCTTGTTCTAGGCTGCTCTTGGTGGATCTGTTGGAAATTTGCAAAGAATTCGTGCTTTTCTTCGGGTTAGTGCCACAGATCTAAAAAAGCTTAACACTAAACAGATATATACACAGGAATATTATTTTGTGGCAGTCAAATACATTGGGTTGTTTGCATTTCTTGATTCTTTTTCAATACTTTGCAGATTCGTCTGAGAGATTATGGGCTTTTAGATTTTGATTCAGGCGATGCTCATAGGCAACCACCATTTGATACTACTTGGCAGCAGGTTTCACATATTTTCGCTTACGCTTTAAATTTTCACTTTGTCCTCAACAATTAAGTTGAACTGCATAATATTTTCATTGCTGTTCCCCAAGTTTCTTAAAGTAAGAGATTGATGAAATATACCGTTCTGATTACAGATATATTTTTGTTTGAGAACTGGTTATTATGAGGAAGCTAGAGAAATTGCCCAATCATCCCGTTCATCTCAGCAACAGTTTGCTCCTCTTGTATATTTTCTCACCTTTAAACCTACATTTAAGTTTTGGAGTTGCCTTTTTGATTTCCCTTTTTTTGGGCAGTTTACCGACTGGATTACCACGGGTGGTACTGTGGCTGCACATACCGCCGCTATTGCTTCTGAAGAATGTGAGAGGTTGTTGAGGTTGGGCCAGACAACATATGACAAGAAGAAGCTCCTACTCTACACTATAATATCTGGTTCCCGACGGCAAATTGATCGAATCGTGAGGGATTTTTCGACGCTCTTTAACACAATAGAAGATTTTCTTTGGTTCAAACTATCATGCGTACGTGACGTAGCTGGTGGATCTTCATCTGTGGTCTTGAATGATGGGCTAGTGCCTTACAGTTTGGATGATCTTCAGGCTTATCTTAATAAATTTGAGCCATCTTATTACACTAAGAATGGCAAAGACCCTCTGGTATACCCATATGTTTTGCTTCTCAGCATTCAGTTACTACCAGTGATTATGTACATGTCCAAAGAAGCAGGAGATGAAGGGTATGACATTGATGCTGTCCATATAGCTATTTCGCTAGTGGACCATTCCGTGCTATCTGAAGGATCTGGGACTGGGCACAAACTAAGCGTGATGGATGCTAATGCTGAGGCATCTAGCATGATTAGGCAATATGGGACGATGTTTTTACATCATGATGATCTGAAAACGACGCTGGAATACTATGCACAAGCTGCTATTGCAGTAGGTGGGGGGCGAGAAGCTTGGTCTGGAAGAAGTAACGTGGATCAACAAAGGCAAAGGAACATGATGTTGAAGCAACTACTGACTGAGATCTTGTTACGAGAGGGTGGTATTTGCTTACTGCTTGGTGCTAGAGGTTCCGGTGAAGAAGGCGAGCTTGGAAGATTTCTGCCGGATATTAGATTGAAGCAGCAGTTCTTGATTGAAGCTGCGCTTCAGTGTCAAGCAGCTGGATTATATGACGAAGTAAGTAGTTGTTTATGTCCTTTGTGATCACACACTAATAACTTAAAACATGCTTCAGCTAACTGTCCATTGGTTTCTTGTTAAAGTGAAGTGATTTCACATACCAAAATTTTGTTAATTTGACCATGTTTCAGTTTCTTAACTGTTTGTTATCGAATGCAGGCGATAGAAATACAGAAGCGAGTTGGTGCGTATTCGTCTGCCTTGGAAACGGTAAACAAGTGTCTATCCGAAGCCATTTGCTCCCTTGTCCGTGGAAGGTCAGATGGTGAAAGCCAAGCAGCGGGGCTTGTTCTCTCAGGCAATGATATTCTCGATACTTACAAATATCACCCTGAAGCCAGGTAAATTGCAGACTCTTATGGATTCATTCATCTACTTATCTTAGTTGTGTAGTTGTTGAATATGGAGTTTCTTACTAGAAGTCTCACACACTTGTGTATACTACAGTATCCAGGGAAGTGATCAAGTCATGGAGCAAGAAACAATACTAAGAGAGCTTGAGGCAATACTGTCAATCCACAAGTTAGCCAGACTAGGCAATCATCTAAATGCCATAAGAGAAGTCGCGAAACTTCCATTCCTACATCTCGATCCAAGACTACCTAACACCACCCCAAACGAGTTTCAGAGAGCATCCTCTTACTTTCAGACCTGTGTCCCTGATTTACTCAAGGTTGCTCTGACGTGTCTGGATAACGTAGCTGACACTGATGGATCGATGAGGGGTATGAGATCTAAGGTACACATTGACAAAATACTTAATCAGGCACTTGTCAGATCAGGAGAGATCAGTACAGGGATATCAATTGTGAATTTCTTTTGCAGATTGCTGGATTTCTTGCAAGCAACACACAGCGGAACTGGCCCCGAGACTTGTATGAGAAGGTTGCTCGAAGCTTTTGAATCTAAGAAAACTTGAACCCTATTCTGAGGAAGGTCCCGTAAGAAGCTTTTGAACCCAGTTTTGTTACTTTACTTTAGAACGAAGGATATGTTTTTTTGGTTCTAACAGGCATCGTTAATAAAACCCAAAACTTAATTCAGAGATATAATCACACAAAATCCAAGGATCGTATGTTAGGTTCTCTAAAGCATTATATAATAAATCCAAAACAATAACAAAAACATATATCAGTTCTGATTCGTGAAGGCGTTGACATGAAAAATGTTTATAAGCTGACCCATTTGTGTGTGCCTCAATCATTCTTGGTGCTAGCCTTCAGCCGTCTCAAATCTCCGCATCATATCACAATGAGGTGTTTCACGAACAAATCCCCATTGTTTCCTCTGCATCTCATACCTACAATTCTGACTAAGTATAGACACATAATCTCTCTCAACTTGTTCTTCCAAAACATGCCGATCGTTGCTATCACGTGGGTAATCCTGCTCGAATTTAGACGATCTCACAAAGTAATTGACACCTCTCTGTGTAGTGAACTTGTAATGGTAAGGATAAGTAGCAGAGAGTGAGTAAACCGGTTGAGAAGAAGGCAAGAAGTTGAGCAGGAGTATGAAGATAACAGGAAGTAGCTGGAGAAGTATACGACCATTGAAACCTGCTTCAGGAGCTTGATTGTTATTATTAGCTGCTCTTTGACGAGTAGCTCCGAAGTTGAATGATCGGAATTGAGTAGCGGCAGGAGGCATTCCACCACCACCGAATCCTCCTCCACCGAAGAAGGCTCTAAAAATCTCATTGGGATCGAACTCGTCTTCGTAATAGTATCCACCACCGTTGAATCCATTACTTCTAGCAGATCCACGTGGTTGGTAGATAGGTTCATCGGAACCACTAACATCGTATTTTTTCCTAGCGTCCTCGTTGCTTAAGCACTGAAACGCCTTGGAGACGGATTTGAAAGCTTCTTCAGAACCAGGAGCTGGGTTCTTATCAGGATGAACTTTCAAAGAAAGTTTCCGATAAGCTTTCCTAACATCATCAACAGAACAGTTTGATTCAAGACCTAAGATCTCGTAATAATCCTTTTTAGATTTAATCTTTCTCACGATAGAGATCTGTTCTTCAGTGTAGGAGATTGAAGAAGACGATGATGACGTCGTTGACGATCCACGTTGACGTAACGAAGGCCGATCTGAAGAATCCTTGGCGGTTGCAGCAGATCCAGGAGGTTTTGCAGATCCTGGTTCGTCTGATTTGTTGTTAAGCTCGGAGACGAGATCATCGATAGGGAGATTAGGATCAAGACGACGAGCTTTAGCAAGGAATTTTAAAGCGCGAGGTCGATCTCCAGCTTCCATGGCATTTTTGCAGATTTTCAAACACTTCAACGCGTCCTCTTTGTTTCCATCCATTGTTTCTGCCCTAGATGATGATGAAACAAAGAGAATCAGGAGGAGTGAAAATACCGAGTGTTGTTGTTGAAGAAGAAGCAAATCTCGATCATGAGACTGTTCGAGCGAGAGAGAGAGAGAGATAAAGTGAACCCCTTTCGAAGTTAGCGTTTCTCCTCACCGATTCGGATTTTGTCAGATTGGGATATTTTTTGTGGAAGAAGAATTTTCAAGACGACTCTAAAAACACGATTTGCTGTTGAGATAAAGACGAGACAAATCCCAAGCTGAATCTGAGATTAGCGTACCATTGTCGGTACAAGGGAAGGTACCCGATAAATTTCAATCAGTTCCGGTTACTTGAGAATTCAAAGTAATTTGGTCTGGTTTCTTCCGGTTACAAACTTATTAAGTGTATCATTGAACCGGTCCAGTTCAGTAGAAGTTAGTGTTTAATGTTAGGTAATTAATTAGGTACGGCCTAATTTTACTGCTCAAACTATTAAGAAATCTGAGGGACATACAACGAAACGGTCTGATTTATTGTTCTTGATTACTTAGCCAAAAATATATATTTTCTTCATCCAATGCATCTTTCAAAATTCCGAGGCATTAACTGCAAAATGTATCTCTTAGACAATTCATGTTCTATAGTCATATACTCTGCTGGTTTATGTGAGAAGACATTTTTTAAAAGATATATATGGAAACTGGCAAGAAAATTATCTGCTGCTCTACCAAATTAAATTGTCATTTACTCATTTTAGTTCTTCTTTCTTCTAGCTACTTTTAAGTTCTACTTCTACCTATGGATCCTATAACTAGAAGATGCATTGAAGTATACTACTTAACATCAGTGGGCCTATAAAAGGCTCCCTTTTTGTACTAACTAATGTAACAAGGAGGAGCAGGATTAGTACTATACAGTAGACAAGCTTGATAGTCTTTAAAGCTGTGAGTTAATTACTACTCCATGTGCTCTTTATCTTCTTCTCAGACTTTTTCTTGTTTTGTTTTCTGCCATCATAATCGGGTTCAAATGATCATAATCTTTTGAGAGAATTTATTGTCATGACACAGATTGGGTTAGTAAGATTGTATTATCTTTGATTAGTTTGTGTGTCAACATCTGATATCTTCATATTATATGGAATATGGTTCCCAATGTAACAGACTTTGTAGAATATTTGTCCATGTTGTGATTCTTGATTGTGTCAACTGTCAAATGTTGTTGTATGTGCTTGACCAGTTTGCTTAAAGACTTAACAAACAACATATCCTGATTAGCTTTTATGAAATAAGTTGTACTGGGGAGGGGGGTTCTGCATCTGGCTAGGCGCAGTCTTATTATCATATTCTAAAAATAAGTAAAATCAAAAACTTGTTACCATTTTGTGTGCTAAATAAGACCTGCTAGGCTGCTACTGCTACTACTATTTTTCTTGTTGTTAAATAAAGAATTTGCACCTCATTAAGAGAAACTGGGTCAAAAATGGGTGACAAGCCAATAACAGCTAGGACTTCCACAATTATAGTAATATATTGAATGAATTTTTCTGACTATGGAGCTAACCTTTTTCTTACATTTAATAATTTAAGTTCACATCATATAACGTCATATATAATGTACATGTGTTAATAATATATAAGTGACCAGTTTTCTGAATTAACTATAGTTTTTAATATTAAGAGCAGCATGATTGTTCTCAGGTTTAAAGGTCTGTCTGTATGGATCTGATCAACATGTTATTTTGTTTTTTCGTCAACTTTGTTAAACCGCAATTAAACATAAAGCTAGGTTTAGTGCTACCAAAATGGTCAATTTTTATTTATGAAATTTGCATACAGAGAAACATAAAAGTCTTGAATATAATTTGGTGAACAAAGGTGTGCATATTAATATTGTAAAGAATTGAAAAGGGGTAACAAAGACCAAAAGAAAATACTCCATCCGTTTCAAAATATAAGATATTTTAGAGAAATTTTTTGTTTTATAATATATGATGTTTTCAAGTTTCTATGCAACTTTTAGATTAATTTAGTATTTTATATTATGCAGTATTGTTTCTGATTAGTTGAACTTTTTAAAAGTAAAGATTTCTTAATCTGTGTGCTTTAGTTAAAACATCATATATTACGAGAGGCAGCGCAGTCTCGCAAAGGTGGGCGATACGTTAAAACAGAGCAAGTTGGGATGGGCATATGCTATTAGTGTCCACGCACCTTTAAAGGCTTCAGAGCAACCATCCATTTACTTAATCTATTAGTGTTTGTTATTTATTTATTTTCGGTTAACTATAAAAAAAAGGTATGAGATTTATGTCTTACTATATCAGTCCTAAAAGATTGTTCCTAAAATATTGATATTTAGAATCTTTTACGTATTTTAAGAAAACAATAATTATTAAATTTAAACATATTTTTTTCTTTAACTAAAGAAATATTATTTAATTTTAAACCAAGAACAATTTAAAATTTTTAATATTTTCAATGATTACTTTTTGAAGTTTACAAAACATCAATCTTTGTGGGACAAAAAAATATAACCCAAAACATTAATCTTTGTAGGACATAGAGAATATATAATAATTTTTTAGATCAGAGATCAGACTTAATTAACCATAAAGAGTCATCTAATACTAGTAATTGTAACCTACTTGTAACATTAGCATGGAAATTAAGAGAACATAAAGAAGACAAAAATTGTAGCTAAATCAACATGCTAAAAATAACGTTTTTATTGGAAGATGGATCTGTGCAACAGTGCAACTCTGCGATTTTACTATATTTACAATTATACTTTGTAAGTAAACGTCACATGTTTTTATTGTATCAATTTTTTTTTATAAAAAAAAATTGATACAACAAAACAAAACTAACAATTGAATAAATATAATACATCCGAAACCCACGAAAAGGGGACGCAAGGCTTTTTCTTCAAAGTTGGACTGCGTCAAAAATTAAAAATAATGGATACGAAAAGGCGACCCGACCCGGTAACCCGAGTAAAACCGGGTTTAGAGTTTTGGACACTCCATAAAAATGCTCAACACTCGCAACAAACTCCCACGTTGCTCCATAGAGAGAGAGAGAGAGAGAGAGAGATTTAGCATAAAGAATAGGGGGGAAGAAGAAGAAGGAGCCTTGAGCCTTAACACTCTCTTCTCTCTCTCTGTTTAGAGGAAAAAGTAAACGGAGAGAGTTTTTTTTTTTTTTTTTATTTGATAGAGAAAAAGAAACGGGAGGGAGGATGTCTAATCTCCTAAAGGATTTCGAGGTGGAAGCTAAGAATCCGTCGCTGGAAGCTCGTCAACGATGGAGGTCCTCCGTCGGACTCGTCAAAAATCGAGCTCGTCGTTTTCGTATGATCAGTAATCTCGAGAAACTCGCTGAGAATGAGAAGAAGAGATGCCAGATCCAGGTCTGTTTCCCCCTCCTTCTCCTTCCTCGATTTTGTTTTAGCTCTGTTCTCTTCATGTAGATGCACTTGCGATTTCTGTGTCTCGCTTCCTGATCGTTTTTTTTTTCTCTTCTTTTTTTGGTTGTTAATGTTTTTCAGTACTAGTAATTATTTACTCATTTTCGACTACAGTTTTTGATGTTTCCTTTAACGATATCAGATCACGATCCGTTTGATATATAAGTTACAAATAAATTAAACTATACGATGATGATCCTTCGGTTTAGGTTTGATGATTCTTCCGTTCGATGATGTTTTTGGTTGCTTTTCTTGTTTAATCATTTCTTCATTGTTTTTCGCGATTAGCCTTAGCGATCCAAAAGTCTCGTTCCAGTTATATTGTGAACCGAGGAATTATAGTTACCTCATTCCAAACCCAGATACTACTAATACCTTTTCAGTCAACCAAACCAAAAAAACAAAATGACGCGTAAATTAAAATTCAGCTAAGTCTTTATAAGATTGATTTGGGACAACTACTACTACTGATTATGATCGTAATGTGTAACGGATGAGTTATTTATTATGGCTATTCATATACTATTTGCCTACCCAACATTGACATAATTGTCCATGTCATGCTTTCGTGTCGTGTCGTCTCCAATATAAATCAGACTTTTAGTACTTTATATCGTAAGCATATTCCCATCGCTGCACCTTTTTTTTGGAAGCTCAAGGATAATTAAGAATCCATTTTGTGGACGTTAAAACTAACTAAAGTGACGTTAAGAAAGATCTGGTCTCTAATATTCATATAGTTGTTGACTTTTTTTGGGTATTGACTATTGAGCATTCTCTTTTTTGGACTTGTTGTGCAATCACCTACCTTAGCTTTTGGGAAGTTTCTTGGAAATTTCGTGAGAGCGGATCCATATCATATTTTTGAAAGAAACAGACATAGACTTTATTTGTCCACTTGCGTCTATTAAATAAAGAATCAGTTATGGGCATCTCTTTGAATTTTTAAGTCCTTTGGTCCCTTTCTTCTCTGTTTTGGTCATTATTTTTTTTCTTCTTTCCTATTGAACAAGAGACATTAGGCTGTTTGACTATTATGACTGACAGATGACTATTGAGCTAACTAAAATATAATCTTGCCTGTTTGAACTCTACTTTCAAAACGTGATTTGTGATGCAAAGACATTATCAATTTCACTAAGTTTTAAAGATTTAAAAAAAAAAAACAACAATTTTTAGGTACATTAGCTCCGTTTGAATCTTTGTTGGATCTCTGTAACTTTTGACATATACAACAACAATTGGCTGGTGTTAGCGTAAAGAATATACCCTCTTCTGCATAAAAAGTATAATGCAGAGGATTCAACAAATCAAAAAATTTGTAGCGGTTGGCATGTCTTGGTGCTGTTATTTAATCTAGAAGATAGCAATGACTGTTAGTTCTTTCTTGTAGCGACTAATGATTTAGTTGTTGTCAGTGTTCTTCTATTAGCTCACTTTTTCCTTTGTTTTATGAACAGGAAAAGATACGGGTTGCCTTCTACGTTCAAAAGGCAGCTCTTCAGTTCATTGATGGTAAGATATGCATTGTTTGAGTTTCAGAGATGCATGATTTGCAACATTTGGTAGGCGACTGGGTTTGATTTTTAATCTTCTCATTGTGTATTTCTTCAGCTGGTGCCCGCCGCGAATATAAGCTCACTGATGAGGTTAAAAAAGCAGGGTTTTATGTTGAAGCAGATGAGCTTGCTTCTATGGTTCGCAATCATGACACAAAAAGCCTGACGACCAGCGGAGGACCTCAAGGAATTGCTCAGAAAGTGTCTGTATCTCTCACTGAAGGTGTCCGTTCGAGTGAACTACCCATCAGAGAAAAAATCTATGGAGAAAACCGTTATACTGAGAAACCAGCCAGATCATTTTTAATGTTTGTTTGGGAGGCGCTTCAAGATATAACGCTCATCATCCTTATGGTCTGCGCTGTAGTATCGATAGGAGTGGGAGTTGCCACAGAAGGATTTCCAAAGGGCATGTATGATGGGACAGGGATCTTGCTAAGTATAATATTGGTGGTCATGGTTACTGCTATCAGTGACTACAAGCAATCTTTGCAGTTCAGAGATTTGGATCGAGAGAAAAAGAAGATTATCATTCAAGTCACCAGGGATGGGAGCAGACAAGAGGTCTCCATCCATGAATTGGTTGTTGGAGATGTGGTTCATTTGTCTATTGGGGATCAAGTTCCAGCTGATGGGGTTTTTATATCCGGATACAATCTAGAGATAGACGAGTCAAGCTTATCGGGCGAGAGTGAACCATCACATGTGAATAAAGAGAAGCCGTTTCTACTTTCAGGAACCAAAGTCCAAAATGGCTCTGCGAAAATGCTGGTTACAACGGTTGGTATGAGGACTGAGTGGGGAAAGTTGATGGATACTCTCAGTGAAGGTGGAGAGGATGAGACCCCTCTGCAGGTGAAACTAAACGGGGTTGCAACAATCATAGGTAAGATTGGTTTAGGCTTTGCAGTTCTTACGTTTGTGGTGTTGTGCATAAGGTTTGTTGTGGAGAAAGCCACGGCTGGTAGCATCACTGAGTGGTCTTCTGAAGATGCACTAACATTGCTTGACTACTTTGCAATTGCTGTTACCATTATAGTCGTTGCTGTACCTGAAGGGTTACCTTTGGCTGTGACCTTAAGTCTAGCATTTGCTATGAAAAAGTTAATGAGTGACAGGGCACTTGTGAGGCATCTGGCTGCATGTGAGACGATGGGTTCTTCAACCTGCATTTGCACGGATAAAACAGGGACTTTAACCACTAACCACATGGTAGTCAACAAAGTTTGGATATGTGAAAATATCAAGGAGAGGCAAGAGGAAAACTTCCAGTTGAACCTATCCGAACAAGTTAAGAATATCCTTATACAGGCCATATTTCAGAACACTGGTTCTGAAGTCGTTAAGGATAAAGAAGGAAAAACTCAGATCCTTGGTTCACCTACTGAAAGGGCGATACTGGAATTTGGTTTGCTTTTGGGTGGTGATGTTGACACGCAACGCCGAGAACATAAGATACTCAAGATCGAGCCTTTCAACTCAGACAAGAAGAAAATGTCTGTTCTTACATCTCATTCTGGTGGTAAAGTACGTGCTTTCTGCAAAGGTGCATCTGAAATAGTCTTGAAAATGTGCGAGAAGGTTGTGGATTCAAACGGAGAATCTATTCCTTTATCTGAAGAAAAGATTGCAAGTATCTCTGATGTCATAGAGGGGTTTGCTTCAGAGGCGCTGAGGACTCTCTGCTTAGTTTACACGGATCTTGATCAAGCTCCCAGTGGGGATCTTCCTGATGGTGGCTACACATTGGTTGCAGTTGTTGGAATCAAGGACCCGGTTCGCCCTGGTGTTAGGGAAGCCGTTCAGACCTGTCAAGCTGCTGGAATCACTGTTCGTATGGTCACTGGTGATAACCTAAGCACAGCCAAAGCTATTGCAAAGGAATGTGGTATACTTACAGCTGGAGGTGTAGCTATAGAAGGTTCACAATTTCGCAATTTGCCTGCACATGAAATGAGGGCCATTTTACCCAAAATTCAGGTTCTGATTTAGATTAATATAATGGTTTCTTAATTCTCCCACACGTCTCTTGAATTTTTTTAAAGCGTTTTCGAATGTTCTTTCTAACTGATTTCAGGTGATGGCTCGGTCTTTGCCATTGGACAAACATACATTAGTAAACAACTTGAGGAAAATGGGAGAGGTAGTTGCAGTTACTGGGGATGGAACAAATGATGCTCCTGCATTGCATGAGGCTGACATTGGACTTGCCATGGGAATAGCTGGAACAGAGGTTAGCCTTTGGTTCTTCTCTGTTACTGAGTTATTATATAATTGGTAAATCGATATATTATAATGTTCTATAAGTAAACTCTCGGGAATACACAGGT
Organism: Camelina sativa; assembly: GCF_030686135.1. NCBI lineage: Eukaryota > Viridiplantae > Streptophyta > Magnoliopsida > Brassicales > Brassicaceae > Camelina > Camelina sativa. The sequence goes on along the minus strand of NC_141883.1, from coordinate 25,152,822 downwards.
TGCGAAAGAGAATGCTGATGTAATCATAATGGACGATAACTTTGCAACGATAGTGAATGTGGCGAAATGGGGACGAGCTGTATACATAAACATCCAGAAGTTTGTTCAGTTCCAGCTAACTGTTAATGTTGTTGCTCTGATCATCAACTTTGTCTCTGCTTGCATCACTGGTAAGTAAAATCAAATACATACACAATTTCCAGCAATGAGGAACAATCTCACCAATGAATGTTTTAAACCTTTTCAGGATCTGCACCACTCACTGCGGTGCAGCTACTTTGGGTCAACATGATCATGGACACACTCGGTGCATTGGCTCTAGCAACTGAACCTCCCAATGAAGGTTTAATGAAACGTCAACCAATAGCTAGAACTGCTAGCTTCATCACCAGAGCAATGTGGAGAAACATCATTGGTCAAAGCATATATCAGTTAATCGTCCTCGGCATCCTCAACTTTGCTGGCAAACAAATACTCAACCTCAACGGCCCAGACTCAACAGCTGTTCTTAACACCATCATCTTCAACTCCTTCGTCTTTTGTCAGGTGAACTAAATTCACCATAAAAACCAAATAAACATATAGTGTTTCTGGAATTATTGAACACTAATGATTTGCACAAAAACAGGTGTTTAACGAGGTAAACAGCCGAGAGATAGAGAAGATAAACGTGTTTAAAGGAATGTTCAACAGTTGGGTGTTTGTTGCTGTAATGACTGCAACAGTTGGATTCCAAGTGATCATTGTTGAGTTCCTGGGAGCATTTGCAAGCACTGTGCCATTGAGCTGGCAACATTGGCTACTTTGCATATTGCTTGGTTCCGTAAGCATGATCCTAGCCGTTGGTCTTAAATGCATACCAGTTGAGTCGAACCGTCACCATGATGGTTATGAGCTGCTTCCTTCTGGTCCATCTGACTCCGCCTAACCTACTTTCTAGTAATTGCTACGTCCATTTTATATTTGATTTTATTTTTCAGTTCCGGGCTAATGATCTGATCTCAATTTGTATAAAATCGTTGCTGGATTTTTTTTTTCTTTCTATTTTGGGTGTGGGTTTGAATTTTTTCTATTTTGAGTTTCCACTTGACCCAATCTTTTGGTTTCTGAAAAGATCTTAAAATCGCATTTTGGACTTGATTACAAATCACATGTTTGATCAATTCAATCAAACAAGCCGATCTCTGGTAACTTCTCACTCTCAGGGTAACATTTAGTAAAGCCTCAGAAACATAAGTCGAAACAAAAGCAATAAAGAAACGCTTTCATCAAATTGTCGATTGGTGTTGCGCATCATCATCAGGTTCTTGGCTTAATGGGTTCAAAATCCAAACAAAAGATCAGAGAAGAAAAGGCAAATTCTTAATACCTGAAATAGAGGCTCTAAAGATTTTGGTCACAAACAGACTGAAGGATCAAAGCATTATTGCATATGAACATTTTTTCCATGGAGATGATTTTGGACTTTGCTTCTCAGAGCCAGGCATGGGTAATGGGCTACTAATCAGTGCCTCGTTAAATCTAACTCAAAGGCAAAATCCAATAAAGAAGAGGCAGCAATAAAATCTAGGCCTGATGATGGGTTGGCAGATTCTGAGATATCAGCAACGTGACTCAAAATGAGCTCAAGAAAGACTATGATACTAGAGAGTGTAGGCATTAATGCTTCATGTTCATAACAGAAACAAAGCTAGCTCATTTCAAATATGGAGTAAGCTATTTCTCTTCTCAGGGATCACATGGTATAAATATCTTCATTAAATCACCATATGGACATTGCGAAACTAGAAACTGCAGATTCGCTTATGATACACACACAAACACAGAGCAGGATAAGAGTAGCAAAACTCAATCCTTTATGATACCTTGTCAGTTAAAAATAATATTACTGAGTAGAGAGTATCCTTTCCTCAGTAAGGATGTTAAAGAAAACGAATCAGAATAAAGAGAAAGAAGAATGAAATCACTTATTAGAGAGTTTCTCAAGCTTCTCATCAGCATCCTTTAGCGCCCGCACAAGTTGCAATATACGGTACTTTTGCTTATCGTTTTCAATGGTCACTTCCTTCACCTAGTAGTAGAATAATCTATTAGTCAAAACTCCAAAACCAAACACATAAGGTAATGAGACAAATAATGTGAAGAGAAGAAGAAGAAGATCACCTTCCTCTGTTCTTGCATCACAGTGGCGTTAGCTTCTTCAAGCTTCGACTGAATTTGAGCAATTTCCTCAACAAGTTTAGCATCCGGAATGTCTGAAAAAAAAAAAGAGTATATTATATCACGTAACTCCTCAACCAATTGTTCCAGAGATTATTGGGAACAGTTTCTGAAAGAAACTGTCTTGGTCGACGCAACAGCAGCTTCAAGCTTTAGCCAATCGCTCCTACCAAAACAAAAAACATATATTATGAATATGAATGCAAGTGTTAATTTGTTCAGGTCATGGCATCATAATAATCATTGAATGAGAGTAAATAAATCCAAGATTTGGAAAATAAATAAGAACCCTAACTTTGAAACCAATGGATATGTGTTCGAATGATTGGATGATTAGAGAATTAAAAAAAAAAGACCATCGAACCTGTGCTTCAGTGGCTCTGTGAAAGAAGGGTTTCAAAGTCTCGGGAAGATGATGGTCCTCCATGGTTTTTCCTCTCTCAGTCTCAGCCGCCCGAGGCTTCAGGTCAAATTATAAAACCTCTCTTCCCTTATCAGTTTTTTTTGTTTTTTTTTTTGTTTTTTCTTTCCTTTTCTAACACAATAATGTTTTTTTATATTTGGGCCATGGAAGCTTTCCAAGTTCCAAGTTTTAGGCCGTTGCTAAAATTTCTTCTTCATATATCATATACTAAAATTTAAAAATCCACTAAATAAGATTGTGATCAATGGTTAAAAATTAGAAATCCAATAATAATATTTTATACATATATGTACCGTTTAGTTCTTCTACTTAAGAGTAAGACTGATGCACGTTAAAAAATAAAACTTGAACCGAATGTTTCAAATCTGTACACTTGGCTCAAAAACTAGGAACCATTTGCTAAAAACCTGCCTGAAGTTAACATATTTATCAAAGCTTCAATCATCTTCAGATTAGTTAGCTGAGCTACTTGGATCAAATCCTCTATTTGTTTCTGTTACAGAGGCAGAGAAGACAGGTTCAAGACTCTCGTTTATGCTCTTTGTTTGTCTCTTTACCCTTTGTGTCCTCTGAGGTGTATCTTCACCATTTGCTTCTTCCTTTGCTTTCTGAGAAACTCTAGATTTCGGAGTTGAAGCAGCTTTCCTCTGCAAATCACCGCACATAACCATATGCTTTTAGTAAATATACTTAAGCCAAAACTAATCAAGTTAGTACCAAGACAATGACCCTTAGCCGAACAACTGATGTTTAATTTGCAACTAGGCCTTGTATAGTGCATAGAACATGAACCTAACGAAATGGATACGGACTTGGTAATGAGAAAGTCAAATGAAAGAGTGAGTTTGTGACATGTATACCTTTTTATTACCGGATTTTGTCTTTTCCGGCTCTTCCAAAGGTTCCTGTCTGTTATCCTGTCGTTCAGCATCATCTAACTCTTCCAAAGTTGCATCTCCTTCAGCATCTATTCTGATACATTTAGTTGACTGTTTTTTCTTCTGCCTGTCCTTCACCTGGAAGACGTAATAAAGTTATGAGTGACAGAATTTAGGATCCTGAAATATTAGATGTAATAAGAATGTTGTCCCCCACCTGTAATGGTAGATTTCTCAATTTCTGCTCCATTTTTGCTGCCTCGGCATCATCCATTAGCAGCGATACCACATCCGCAGTTCCAAAAACATCATCACCCTGAACATGACCTCCTGTCATAACAAGCTGTTGAACTGTATTTTTCTGACTTGCCCTGTGCATAATTTTCTCTTCCACCGTCTCCTTGCATATGAGCCGATATACAGTAACCTGTAAGAGGGTTTCAAATAAGAAAAAGAGATCAGGCGACACAGAAAATAATCCCATTGGTAGATGCTTGTTCACGTGCTTGAAGTTTTGGTCATTATGAGATTAGAAGAAAAAAAGCAGAGAATGATCACTGACATCTTTTGTCTGACCAAGACGATGAGCTCTGTCCATAGCTTGTAAATCCAAGGTGGGGTTCCAATCACTTTCATAGAAAATGACAGTGTCTGCAGCCGTCAAGTTGATACCAAGTCCTCCAGCTCTGGTGCTCAGCAAGAATACAAAAATATCGCTCCTGCAACCATGCATGGGTTACACTTGTGCACAGAAAGCCTCACGGGAACATCAAAAGATAGGCTTGAGAAAGTTAAATCCTACCTACGCTGAAAATCCCTAACCATATCTCGGCGATCCATAATGGTGGACGATCCATCAAGCCTGAGGTATTTGTACTTTCTATAGTTCATGTAATCCTGCATAATTATTAGATCGAAAATGTAAAGCAAAGGTGTAGATATAGATACTTGTGATACATAAAAGCACAAATTCATTTGTACAGTTAGGTCATAGGCTTGCTTCTAGATATTACCTCAAGAATGTTCAGCATTTTTGTCATTTGTGCAAACAGAAGCACCCTGTGATTTCCAGCTCGAAGTCGCTTCAATAATATATCAAGTGTCTGTAGCTTCCCAGAGTCCTACGATCCAATTTTGTGATTAGAAAAGGGAGCTCATATTAAAGCCACTAAATATAAAAGGAAGCTTCAACAGAAAAAGAAACTACCGTGAGCAACTTTGCTGGGTCAAAACTTTGCATTGGAGGGCAAGAACCAAATATTCTATGCGTCAGTTGAAGCGCAGGCTGCACAACTGGAAGTTCTGAATCAAGTTCTTGGATTAAAGGATGTGGAAAGCTGTTCGGCTTCCTGGGTCCATTAGCTTCTGACGTTCGTGCAAAACCGATTAATAGTCTCTTAAGCCATGGTTGATGTAATTCTTCTGTAACTCTGTATGCAGAATTTCTGTCCGAGCAATGAATGCTTACCTGACACAAGCAAGTTCAAATAGCATGGTTGAGAAGACTTGGTAAGGAACTACCAAGGTTATGTCAGCAACTTAACAATTCAAAGAAATCATACCGGTGGAGCTCTGGCTTTTGGGATATAAGTATATGTAGAATGTAGGAGTTTGATATTTGAAAGAAGCCTATCCTGATGAGAGATCACTAGCGCTTCAAATGAAGGACGGGTAGGCCCTGTGCTTAGTCTCCTTTTCTGAAAATTAGTTTCCACTTTTGATGGCATCAGCAACATTCTTGTGACAGCTTTGGTTTTGAATCTCTCGATGTTATCGTCACTAAGATCATCATCCTTGGATTCTATAAGAGAGTTCACTAATTCATCCAAAAATTGCCGCTCCCATCTCAGTATAGAAAATAATAGCCTTTCCGCAACAGAACAAAGAGCAAGATATCCAACTTCTGATGGTGATAGATCTATCAAGCGAGAAAAGCCAAATGCTCCACTTCCACTAACCACTATATCAGCCCCATTATCAGATGGGAATATTGACCTAAAAATATACTCAGGTGAATATATATTAAAATGCTTCAGAAATGATTCTCTGGATATGCCACGCCCGACGGAAGAACAAAATGTTTCAGAATTTTGGAGCACCTCTTGGTGTAGTAGTTTAGGTATCTGAAAGAGAATGAAAATATTGAACCCAAAGGCAGGTCAGTGAAAGACTAGAGGATGTTCTTGACTTGATTTTTATATATATATATATAATGAATTGCACCTTGTATATTATCGGATTTTGACCACCAGAATAATGTACATCCTCTAGCTCACCGAAGGGATGAGGTAAAAGAGAATTGGAAATCACTCCAAAGTAGAGATACGAGGTCCCTTCATTCCTCTCAAACAACTCTGGATGGTTGCAAACCTGACATCAGAAACACAAACATGAAATAGCATAAGCCATACCAGAACAGCTGGATGTCTTCTCATGTACGTTGTTTAAGAGGTAAATACACCTTCATATTGTATAATGTATGAGAAAGCAGGACAAGACGTAAGACAAAAGCAGGGAAGTAAATCCGGCTAGACAAGAGAGCTTACCTTCCTAAGTTGAATGACAATATTCATTAGATTCAATACTTTCTTTTCATTAAATTGTCCACGGTTGCTATCAAACAACTCAGCCAGAGAAATTTTGTTCTTAATAGCCTGATAAAAAGCTTGTTGACGAGAACTGAGCTTGCAGTGAACTGTAACTTCCGTCTTTGTAGTTAGCTCAGAAACTACATCTTTTTTTACCCTTCGAAGCATGAACGGCTTCAATATCGCATGCTGTTAGGAAAAAGAAACAAATTGTGAGTGACTAAACAACTTTAAATGGTAAAAAGATGCATATGCAGCACAAATTTGAAGAACTCCTGGAGAACCAGGAATCGTTATAACTGGAAGTTTGGAATTAACAAACCCTTCTACTGCAAAGGAAGAGGCAGAAGATTGGCTGTTTGAAACCGAAAAAAAAACAAGAGCCCCAGGACGAGGAGTAACCATTGTTGGTTAACTAGGAAGCTTCTCGTTCATGACAGATGCAAATACATGAATGTCGTTATATAAAAATGAATGGTGTTTTCTTAAAAGTCTCAAGACGGAATCATGCACTGGAAATGAAAAGTCAAGCAAAACCCTACTCATGGAGCCTAGCTAAGAAGCAGACAGAAACTAAAAGAACTTGTCGTGTCCCCACAATAATGGTGCAATCAGAAAATGAAAACTCACCAGTCTGTTAAGCTGGTGCTCATTTAAAGTGCCTCCGTGTTCCGCATGATTCTCGATTCTGTTAATTAATTTGGATCATGTATCAGAAACAATTTCCTAGATTATTTCACAACATACTTTTGTATGACAATAAAGCAGACTAATAGTACAAACCCTTTTGAGAACCACTCATTAAATTGATCATGGCTGTCAAACAGCATTGGCATGATGAAATGCAGCAGGGCCCATAACTCTGCCATGTTATTCTGAATTGGAGTACCAGTCAGAAGCAATCGGTTCCGACAGTTGAAACTAAGAAGGGTTTTCCATCTTATACTGTCAAAAAAAGAAAAAGGAAATGGAACTTGCATAAGAATTTAGCATCTCAAGTGATGTACAAGGAATCTCACAATTGTAACATTCCCACGCATGGCACCATCAAGAACTAGGAATTCAAAAAAAAATTAAAAGTGATAAAAGAAAACCTTGAGAGCACAAGCAAACCTAATTTAACTTAATCCAGGGAAACGTACGAACCTGGTAGAACTTTTGATTGCTTGGGCCTCATCTAGCACCATATATTGCCACTTCACCCGGCGAAAATACTTTTCATCACTGATTAATAGCTGGTAGCTAGTAATTAATATATGAAAGCCAGCATCCCTGAAAAAAAAAAGGGGGGGGGGGAGTCAACAGAGAAACTTTAGAAAAGCGTAAAGATGATTCATTGATTGTGAAGCCTTTGAGAGAACCATCAGCTAAATAACGTGAATTCTCACAATAGAGATGGTTTCCTTTAGAGCGATAACATCTAATACTAGACATGGATAGTACAATACTAGCAGTACATATCACTTAGTGACTGAAACCCAACAACACTGCATGCTCTTCTGAAAATGCATAAATGACAAGGAGCCCTAGAACAGAAAGGTGATCCAAGTGGAAACAAACATTACACCTAATTACACGATATGCAAACAGGATTGAGATAGTCTACATGGAAAAGATACAAACTTTGTCACCTCAAAAATATCACATAGCCGTTACCTTCGGTACATACGCTTGGGATTGATTTTCTTTCTTAAAATTGTTCGTTCCTGTAATCCTCCCCAATATGGAAGTGTTTTCAAGTCAGGACAGAAACGACTGATTTCATCAGCCCAATTGTTTAGAACAGAGGCCGGGGCAACAACCAGAAATGGACCCCAAATGTTCTTTTCCTGTGTGAGAAGACTAATGAGTTTTAACACGACCAAATCACTACAAAAATAAAAGACCAACAACACTATTTACCTCAGCCAAATGTGCCAAGAACGCCATAGCTTGAATAGTCTTACCCAATCCCATTTCATCAGCAAGTATGCCATTCAAACCCTGTAGTATATCAAACAATAATCTTAGTGCATAGTGCATACCCGTACAGAAAGAGAATTCCTGAGGGAAAGAATTTCCTCCATTAAATCCCATGCAATAAAATAACATCTGTAAGTAGAGGTTGAGAGAACCTGCTCATAACAATTGACTAGCCACTGAAGGCCTTTCATTTGGTATTCTTTAAGGGTTCCTTTAAATAACTCTGGAGTCTGAACTGTTGATGTAACAGGCATTGTAGAACTGCAGAGTAGGGAGATTTAATTGGCTTGATACACTAAAATCTCAAAGAAAAAGTATGGAAATAACAAGAACACAAACTCACGGGTTATGCAGATCTATATTGCTCGAGCCACAAACTGATATGTCATTTGAAGGACCTTCCATTTCAGAAGTTTGCCGTAGCTTCATATACTCTGTGTCAAATGCATTTGTTATTTGCTTCTGCTTAGACACAGCATCTTGAGCAGCTCTCAGGACCTTTTCCTTCAGTTCAGCCTCTTCATGATCCTCCACCTCAGAAGGTCCTGAGGCTGAAGTTTCTGGGAGCTCTTCGTCAATCAGATTTTCATCTCCTATTGGCAAGGCTTCAGAAGGATTTGAATCGGTCTTGTTTTGCATGAAGTGACTGTAAAGCTCAGTCTGTTTAATAAGAAAATTGAGACTTTGTTGCTGCCTTTTTGCCTCTCGAAGCTCTTGTTCACGTTTAAAAGCGTCTGCAGCTTCCTTTTCTTGCTTTTTCCTCTCTTCTGCCTGTCAACATCGTCAAATTATTCCAAGTGCACCGTTCAAAAGAGCTCCAGATAAAGAATGACATTAAAAAAATTCCAAATCTACTACATAACTTCATCCATTTCTATAGTCAAGTTTACTTTCTCAGGTCCTTATTTACGAGAGAGGGCACAGAAACCCGTGCAAAAGCATGTATGATTACAAAAAAGTTGGCAGCAGAATCTGCAACCCGATCTAGTTGGCAGCCTGAAAGTGTACTATAACGTCAAAGGAGAATAGAAACTGTACCATCTGCTTGTCATATCGCTTCCAGAAAAGCAGCATGTCTCTCGATATCTTCCTGGTGCGTATCGGTGCAGTCCTTGGGATTTTGTATGATCTAGCCACCTTCATTCTCACCTGTGAACTCAAAGTAACATCAAATGAGAGACTACTCTAAAATGAAATGCAAGCGAATAGCCATGTAGAAAAGCAAATGTAATAAAAAAAACTAAAAATGAGCAGATAAAGCAATAACATGATAGCGGATTTCAATTACCTCTCTTTGGCAACCATCTGCAAACCTCTTAGCATCAATTGATTGTTTTCGATGAAAAGTAGTGAAAATTCTATGGTATTTTGGTATATCTCTTCTGACTATGTTGATCCAGAGTTTTCTAAATTTGTCCCTTTCTGCTTTCTCAATGACTGCAGGATCATTCTTCGCCTTCAGCTTCTTTGGTAGACTTCGTTTAACAATCTGAAGAAAGAATACATAAACGATGTAGGATCAAATAAATAAATAATGTTGCCAGAGCCGTGAAGGATACAAAATTATGAATATTTTTATAAAAACTACTGTCACGTGTTCCAAACCTCGTATGTATCCCCCTTCTCCAGAACCTTCACGTAATGGACCTGGAAAACACCACCCTCTGACAGAATTATCCGTGCAGTACTTCCAGCAGCTCCTTCTGGAATGGCAGAATCCATTGCAGCTTCTGACACCTTGAGGCTAAAATTTGGGGTGGAGTTTGAAGATGATAGGGCCTTCACTCTAGCTTGAAGAGATTCATATTGAGGTCGAGGCTCACCCATTCCATTACGGCTTCTGACTCCAGACCTTTTATCACTAGCCATAAGTTCTGCTAATGATCTCAGATCCAAAGTTCCTTTCAAGTAAAATTCTTCCACATGAATATCTGAAAAGCTTGGTAAATTCAATGATGCCACCAGCTTGTCATAACTTGGGGGGATTTTGTAGATGACACCACCACCAATGTCCAAATACGAAGGTTCATATGCTATTCTGCAAAATTCAACGTGTCAATATAGGAAACCAAACACGATTAGTTAAGTACACAGACTACACAGGGTTACACAGAGTTCCTTTCAACATACTTGGGGGTAATATCACAATCTTGGCAGCTTCCTCGCCTTTGTGGGATCACGTCAGCTGCAAAATTTGGAGAGGTGTCCATGTCATAGAATCTCCCATAGTGATCATTCCCTGGTTTCCTACCTCTGTAACTGCCTCCATTGCTTTTTAGCACCGGAACACCCATCAGATGCGTGGGAGTCCCTTGAGACTCCTTGGCCCTACTTTTGAATTTCTGAACATGCTCCCCAAGCATTGATCGGTAGTGCTCCTCAGTAACATGTCGATTGTAGAGGTCATCATCATCATCCTCTGCATCATCAGCTTCTGTCCACCGCTTCCTCTTCTTGGAGCTCACATTCATTCCCGATTTAGACCCATTGCTGTAGTTTGCCACTACCCCACCTTTGACCATTACCAACCATATAGACAGATCACACACACACAGAGATAAACGTCACTCAAAACAATCAACAGTTGGTGGCAAAAAGTTAATTCCATAAAACCAATTAAAAAAAGACTGTACCTTGAGTGCTTCTACTATCATCCTGGCTACTACTCCCATAATAATCAACTTCATCTTCAGGTTTCGGAATTCTGAACTTCCTCAACGGCTGCAAGAACCAGAAAATCCCATAGTTTAAACAAAAAGCTCACTGTAGAAAGAAACAAGGAGAAGCTATACAATTGCAAGATACCCAATCACCAAAACTACATTATTCATCACACTCACATGATCATCACCCAACAAGTACAACCCATGAAGAGGACAACACAGCCTAAAAATTTCAAGAAAAAAAATAAAAAATAGAGACCCAACAGACCTCGAGATCGAAGAGATTCGCGTAAGGCGAGTCCCTCGGTGGTCGTCTTGAAGGATCCATGAGAGACAAAAGAGAATGATACGGCGTTAAAATTTGGAGATTTTTAACCGTTAAAAGCTGCTGAGTAGTACGCAACTATTCGTCACAAGAAGAAAAAAAAAAGAGTTGGGTCTCGAAGAAGAACCCTAATCCCCAGTTTGATAGAGGAAGATGGAGAAAGGTTAAAGAAGAACATGCGCAAGTTAGTCGACACAGGCGGTACGGGAAGAAGTCCAGACTACTAACATACGCCATACAAATAAAAAGCTTCTTACCGTGCGCCCCTCCACAAAAATCATTTTTTTAATTATTTTTTCCTTAACCCCTCCGGTACCGGTCGATCCGATAACGACGGCTAAGTATCGTTTTGAAGAAACAAATAACTTGTGGGGGGGGGAAGAGAAAATATAAGAAGTTAAAGGGGCGAATTTAGAAATATTGAAAGTTCTTATTCGAGAAAACCCTAATTTGAGATTTGCCTCATCGTCTCTGGGAACTCCATCTCTGCCGTCTTAAGAAGATAATTCCAGTGAGAGAAGCGGCGGAGAGATTGAGAGATTTTTGCGACGATGGAGGAAAGCAAAAAGAACTATGACCTGACACCGCTAGTTGCGCCTAACCTCGACAGACACTTGGTGTTTCCGATACTCGAGTTCCTCCAAGAGCATCAGCTTTACCCTGAGGAGCAGATCCTCAAGTTTAAGATCGAGCTTTTGAGCAAGACGAACATGGTTGATTACGCTATGGATATTCACAAGAGTCTCTACCATAGTGAAGACGCTCCTCAAGGTATTCCTCTCTGCAAATATCTGTGAATTTGCGTTTTTTTTTTTGACTATGTGTTGTTTGTTTGATGATGAATGTGGGAATTTTATGGTGGTAGACATGGTGGAGAGAAGAGCAGAGGTCGTGGCAAGGCTCAAATCTTTGGAGGAGGCAGCTGCACCTCTTGTGTCTTTTCTTTTGAACCCTAGTGCCGTGCAGGAGCTAAGAGCTGACAAGCAGTACAATCTCCAGATGCTCAAGGAACGCTACCAGGTTGTGTGATTTGGATGATAAAGTTGTCTCTAATTTTGTAAAATGTTATCCAGATTTGCATTTGTTTTGGTATTGAGGAACGCTAATCTTATATGGCATGTTGTCTTTATCAGATTGGTCCAGACCAGATTGAGGCTTTGTATCAATACGCCAAGTTTCAGTTTGAATGTGGGAACTATTCTGGTGCTGCTGATTATCTTTACCAGTACAGAACCCTTTGCTCTAACCTTGAGAGAAGTTTGAGTGCCTTGTGGGGAAAGCTCGCATCTGAAATATTGATGCAAAACTGGGACATTGCTCTTGAAGAGCTTAACCGTCTCAAAGAGATTATTGACTCAAAGGTTTGTGTTTTAAACTTCTTCCAGCTTGTGACCTTTGAAATCACTATAGACGTGAGTATATATGCTCACTAGCATTTTGTTTTCAGAGTTTTGCATCACCATTAAACCAAGTGCAGAACAGGATTTGGTTGATGCATTGGGGTCTCTACATCTTTTTTAACCATGATAATGGAAGGACACAGATCATTGATCTTTTTAACCAAGACAAGTAAGTTTAAACCTCTATGTTATCTTCTGCATGTCATAGATATATACCTTGCATCCCCCTCTATTTCCATACCTTTTAAGATAAGCTTGATCCAGATGTGATGAATTATGCATAGGCGGTATTTGTGTGTGAAACAGTGTTTAGAGTTAAATTCAGTCCTAATGTGCTAACAAGTGATTAGTAGTCACTAGTTGGAGAGTCTTCGCTTTCTTTTTTATCCAGACCTCTTCTTAGGATTGTGCTTTGTGTATGGGCATTTGCTGAGTATAAAATCACTTTGTTTTCCATGCTGCAGTTCTCTATACTAATTTGATTTGCTTTTTCAGGTACCTGAATGCCATACAAACTAGTGCTCCACACTTGCTGCGTTACTTGGCAACTGCTTTCATTGTCAACAAAAGGAGAAGACCTCAACTGAAAGAGTTCATTAAGGTCATTCAGCAAGAGCACTACTCCTACAAAGATCCTATTATCGAGTTCCTGGCATGTGTGTTTGTCAATTATGATTTTGATGGGGCTCAAAAGAAGATGAAAGAGTGTGAAGAGGTAACTCATCTCACATGTACATTTATTTTTGTTTGTGCAGAACTGTACAATAAACACTCTTGACATTTGAATATGATGTAGGTCATTGTGAATGATCCATTCCTTGGCAAGCGAGTTGAGGATGGAAACTTTTCAACAGTACCACTGAGAGATGAGTTTCTTGAAAATGCCCGTTTATTTATCTTTGAAACCTATTGCAAAATTCATCAAAGGATTGACATGGGGTAAGTTCTCACATTCGATTAATTGTTTATGATTCCACATAACTCTGCTCTCAGGATTACTCAATTTTTAAAACATTTTCTATTCCTTCCTTATTGTTCTCCACGCATCAAAATCTTATGCCATATCCAACTATTTAAGTTAAGTGGAACTGTTGCGGTCTTGTGGTTTTAACTTTGTATTCATATCGAGTCTATTATGGCCTTGTCAGGGTGCTTGCTGAAAAATTGAATCTGAACTATGAGGAGGCCGAGAGATGGATTGTGAACCTAATCCGCACCTCAAAGCTTGATGCCAAGATTGATTCTGAGTCAGGAACTGTAATCATGGAGCCTACTCAGCCCAACGTGTAAGAAGACACAGCTTTATACTTTTAAATTATTACATCATTCTTATCCTCATCCAGTAAGTCTGAAATTTCTACAATGTAATCTCGTTTCCACTTTATGCAGGCATGAGCAGTTGATAAACCACACCAAAGGCTTATCAGGACGGACTTACAAGTTAGTGAATCAGCTCTTGGAACACACACAGGCGCAAGCTACTCGCTAATCAAAATTTTGCTGTGGGAAACTTTCCTTGATAAAACCTAGCTTTGCTTAACTGGAATCATTTTCCTTTATCTTGCTCTGAATTCACCTTTTACTTTGAAAAAGTTTATTATGGAGTTGTTCTATTTGTTGACCAAAAAAAGGGAGTTATTCTATTTGAAATGTTGAATCCATACGTTGGAAAATTTACCAACATATGAGCCCTTCTTAACCTTTTGAAGAGTGAATCAAAGCGTTTAAAGGTTTTTTGTCTCGTGATGAAGCCTACATAAGTTTCAGCCTTATATTGAGCATATCTATTTCACTTCAGAGTAAGAAAAAACAAACCTATAGAATATTTCACTTCGCTTAAGAGTATAAACAATCATATAGGCTCATACCATATGTCGCCACAAGTAAGAATAACAAAATTTTAGACTATGACACTGGTAACATGTCACAAACAAGTATATCAACTCGTAAAAGTATAAAATTACACCCGGAATCCAAGACACCAGAGCCATTAAAAGAGAGAAGAACTCCATTTTTATAATCTAACCTATGAGAAGTCCCTTCAATATGAAGGACTAGCAGATGGTTTCAATTTCTTTGGAGGTGGGTTTCCTCCAGAGAGCACCACATATGAATAGAAACACAACATGCAAGCACTGCAGTGAAAAAGACATGAACACACGGTTACATGAATCCACTAAAGATCATCAGTCTGTTGTAGATCACAAAAAGTGTTTTTTACCTGACGACAGCAAAAAGCCCAGCCGGAACCAGCTTCTTGGTCTGCAAAAGTACAACATTGAACAGGTGAATTCAAGAAAGCAAAAGTAAACAGTCAGCAAGATCACAAAGATGATAAAATACCATAGAATAAGCTGTGAAGTTCTTCCAGAAGACGACAGCTGACAGCACTGCAATATAAGGGTTTGGAAGAATGAGTAAGCACAAAAGCTTTTATGGATAAACAGAAACATTTTGATAGACATTCATGTGATGGATAAACAGAAACATTTTGATAGACATTCATGTGCTCTTGATTCACAGATGACCACTTCTAGGATTACACAGTATAATTATATGGATTTTCATATATCCACTTATCAATTGTAAGTTATCAGTGATGACTTGATGAAATGGAATTACAGATAGAATGTAGTGATTACAAAATCACCAGTTAAATATTTCTGTAGAGTGTAGACAGTAAATGAAGATTCTTACCTGCTTGTCCTAGTATATAAGGAAAACTAGATTTTCCCTGTCGCCAAATCTTTAAGCTCAATGTACTAAGGGCTAGAAGGCCACCACCATAGAGGACACCAGTAGTTAAACTAATAAGATTTCGTGAAAACGCAAACCCAAGAAGCCCTCCACTTATAACGAGACCACCTAAATTAATTATCATTAATGAAGCGGAATTAACACAAAGGCAGCTACCCTGCAAATACATACTCTCTCATATGGGAAATGATAGACTTGAAATGTTAAGAAACAAAACTTAAAAAAATGCTAAGATTTGAAACTAAGTTTGTGAAGCACAAGGTAGTACCATAAGGAATGCCAAAACAGAAGTCGTGGATCTTTGCTGCTCGAATTGGTTGTGCAGCAACATGTTCCTCTACTGGCTCTGTGATAATATCTTTACTGGTGGCAGTTTCATCCACTGTAGAAAAAGGTGTCGATGTTTTCTCCACAATAGGCTTTGAAACCTCAGCTGCATAGCTAAGAGACGCTGGTGTTTCTGAGCTATTCCCATCAACGCTTCTAACTACAAAAGACTGCACCATTCTAAAGCGAATTAGCCACTAGTGGTGACATCATCAGTCCCAGATGATTCTTAGCACATATACAGACAACAAAAAAAAAACTGGATATGATTGTTTCAAGCTATTCCCAATACTCAAATCAGAAAATGTAAAATAATTTTATTACACAAACTAAAAATCATATAACATTCCCTACCAATCTAGCCAAAGAAGCGGGTTTCAATTCAAGTCCAAAGAAGAGCAAAAAAAAAAACTAATGTCGAGTACAGCCAAAATCAAATCAAAGTTCATATTTTTATTACAGTAACCAGGGAAGTAAAACAAATAGAGAGTATTGGGCATTAACGTAACCAAAACGAGATGAAAAAAAGATATGTCTTTTTCGCGATATCTGAAAAGTTTACCTGGGGACGAAACGATCGGCTCTGGAAATGAAATTGGCGATTGGTGGAGGATGAGAAACAAGCGAGCTGGGAGATTTGCGTAGCCATCGTCGAGATCTGAGACTGATAAAATTGAAGTGAAAAGTCAAAGGGGAAAGAAATGGAGACTCGAATATGAGGGGAATGGAGCGTGGTCAGCACAAGAGAGATGGAGTGGTTTGATTTTTTTTTTTTTTTTTATGATCCAGCCGGCGCTAAGGACTCGATGCTGATCGGACAATCCTGACCGTCCCCGTTCGTTGGATTTTGAAGTTGTTGAGTCAAAATGTTGGCACGCATATGATAATTTCGGTTTAGTTGGTTTAAGCTTTGACTTTTGGTGTTTTCGCATTAAGGTTAACTTGGCTTTTGGGAGATGAAGAAGAACCGAATCCATTTTAACTTTCCGGTTTTAGTTGGTTTAAGCTTCGATTTCTTTTACGTGGGCTCAGATTTGTCTCAGGATCTTTGTTGGGCTCAATTCGTTTGAGGCCCATTATTATTTGTTGTAAACTTGTAATAGACGTCGCGTAAATATCGGAGAGAAAAAAGGGAAAGATTTGTCCGCAGCGCACATGCAACAAATCGTACGGTGCGACGACTCGAGAGTCATGTCGACAATGAAAGTCTTCTTTTCATTGCCTTAACGACCACGTAGCAGTATTAACCACAATGTACAACAAAGCTTAATTAAAGACAGAGCCGGCGCCAAAGCTTTATTTTCTATTTGACCGTTAGGAATTTACATACGAACCACTAAACCAAAAATGAGGAAGAATAATTAGGTACACACATAAACCAAAAGGATGTGTATTTTTTCTTATATAGAAGAAAATATCAAAATAATGTACGTTCGCTTGTAAAGAAGATTGTTATAACGTTGGAAACATCTTAACCTCAAGTCAAGTCCATCAACAAGACGGAATCTCTCTAATTCTGTCGCCTAACTTAATTGGAACTCTACGAATAATTTTCTTCGGTTTAAATATCACATGCACACAACACACAACACGTCCCTTCATGACCGTATATCCCATTGTCGTTTAGTACCCAACTCAGGCATGTATATGGTCTAAATTTTTTCACATATTTTTCGTACTGATTTTCTAACCTACAATGCCGTAAGTAGCTATCAAAGTTTTGGGTTGAATAAATAATTTGGTCTAAATCTTAAGAGTGTAATTTGATACGTTTATGTTTTTAACTAAATACATATACATGAGAAGTGTAATTTTACATAACTGTATACTGATAAGTCTTTGATTCGATTGGACAAGTAAAGAAACTCATATGCATGTAGTATGTATAGGTGCCTTATAAGTGAGATGAAATTATATATAGACACTATTTCAATCCCAGTTCACTAAATATTCTAGAAACCACCTTTAAATACCATCAAAATTAGTTTATAGTTCTGGAAATATCAATACTCTTTTTTAACAAAAAAAAAAATATATATATATATATATATATATATATATCAATACTCTGGAAAATTCTATAATATTTACACATAATTTAGGTTCACGAATGGTTTCTAAAATTTAGTTAAATGTTATTTTATTTACAACTACTGCCACATTAAAATTTTAGATGCTTTTTATAAATCTATTTGTTTTCGTGTTTCTAGAATTTTAGAATTTTTAAAATCACAATAATATATATAGTTTTTTTGGATGTGACTTGTCGTCATACATTATTAATATTTCGATTAATGAATTCCTTGATTACAATTTTTATGGCTAAATCTTTAGGTGGATAATATTTTGTTTTTTAACTTTACATTTTTTTTGAGAGTTTTTCGGAGATCGAACGTGTAGATTAAAATGACTTCAGTGTGTGACGTGTATCGGGGATCGAACGTGTAGATAGATACTAGATAGCTCCAACATTAACAACCATTGTGAACGCAAGTAATGTCTTCGGATCTAAAACTTATTAATGGTCCACGATTATGATCAACGTCTTAAATTACACTCCAATATACTACCCAAAAACTCATTTAAATTTGAGTATTACTTAGCATAGATACAAAAAAGGGAACGAATATTTTTGTTTGGGCGATTTTTCCCATTAAAAACACTAGTCTCTCGACTCTCTCGAACTAGTTTTTTTTAGGTTTGTTAGCAAATTAGTACATTTTGGAAACTTAATTGAAAAATTAATACATTTACTATTTAAAATTGGAAAAATAGGGTGTTGTGTAGTAGAGAGTTTGTGAGATAGAGAGAAATGATGGGGCATAGGTTTTGTGAGAAAATTACAAAAATGGGTATGTGTGTGGGTAAGAAATAAAGCTTTTTTTTCCTCCAACCATAATTATTCAAATAATTGTTAATATAATCTATTTTTAGAAAACTTCATAGATACAAAAAAATACATTTTTTTTTTACAATATGATATGAATTTTATTTAATAATTTTTAAATATATTATATAAATATTTTGTATCCGTACACCTTAGTATGTGTATAGATGTCTATACACATTATTATGTGTACATATGTCTGTACACATTATTAACTTTACAGATATAATTTGTATAAAAACATTGCAGTATAAGCATATGTACAGACATTTGAAGCCCTAAGAATTAAATAAATTTCATCTGTACACTTAATAATGTGTACAGACATCTCTACACTTAATAATGTGTATTGACATTTGTAATGTACTGACATCTGTACACATAATAGTGTGTACAGACATCTGTACACTTAATTAGGTGTACGGATCTAAAATTTGAAAAAAATATTTAATATTATCAAATAAAATCACCAAACAAAATGCATATCCAATTATAAAGAAAAAAACATATAATTTTTTTTTTCTATAAAAATTTAGAATTTTATTTTAATTAGTCAGCATTTTTATTTTTAGATTATATAGAACATATAATAAAAAAGAAAAAAATTAAAAAGAAAATAAAAATAAAAGATTCAATGGCATGTGTTGTAAATATTAAATGTTGATGAGGGTTGGAAAGACTTGTGAACAGTAGAAAACAGTAAAAATTGTGGAATTGCTAATTATAAATAGTGATTGTACTACTTTTATAATTATGTTTTGAAAACTGTCTATTTTTTTCTTTTGATAACGGAAAGCTACTTGTGTAGAAAACTCATATTATTAAGACTTTTCAAAGCATAGATTTTGATTTGACGACTTAACTTGGTTTCATTCATTGACTGACTTGAACCCCAGGCTTCGCCGGTTCGCCCTATAAATTAGGCGGTAAATGGTACGATTTTAAACATATAAAATTTCACAGTATCATAGAAAAATCATGAAAATGTCTGAATCAAGGATCTTTGCCTCACCACCAATGTTGATGATTCTTCTCAGCCTTGTAATAGCTTCCTTCTTCAGCACCACAGGTTCAATCTTCTTTTAAGCTACTCTAACATCTCGTAATTACTTTCCATGTACAGAAACTGATTCAATTTATTTTTTACTAATTAATGATTCTTATTTTGGATAATGAAGCTGGACAAATCGGAGTATGCTACGGGATGCTAGGTAAACCCTTTCCAAGTCCATCGGAAGTTGTGGCTCTTTACAAGCAACAGAACATCCAGAGGATGCGTATCTACGGGCCTGACCAAGCCACTCTTGAGGCTCTCCGTGGCTCTAACATCGAGCTCATCCTCGATCTTCCCACTTCAAATCTTTCACGTATGGCCAACCAAACGGAGGCCGACAAGTGAGTCCAAGAAAACGTTCAGCGCTACATTGACGGTGTCAGATTCCGGTACATCAACGTCGGAAATGAGGTGAACCTCTCATATGGGCGATTTCTCTTACCAGCAATGCAGAACATCGAGAAAGCACTATCTGGAGCAGGGATTGGAGTCAAGGTCTCAACGTCTATAGCCACCGACGTCACCACAGACACGACTCCTCCGTCTCATGGAAAGTTCAAGGATGAGTATAGCTTTCTTAAACCAGTGATAGAGTTCTTGGCGAGCAAGCAATCTCCCCTGCTCGCGAATATTTACCCTTACATCGCCTACATAAGTAACAAGGACAACATCCATCTAGACTTCGCTTTGTTCACCTCCCAGTCTACTGTGTTCACTGACGGAAATTTGCCATACCAAAACCTCTTCGACGCAAGTCTAGACTCTGTTTATGCGGCATTGGAGAAATCGGGAGGCGGATCGATGGAAGTCGTGGTGTCTGAGAGCGGTTGGCCCACGGAGGGAGGAGACGAGGCCAGTGTCGAAAACGCGAAAACTTATGTTAACAATTTGATACAACATGTGAAGAATGGAACACCGAAAAGGCCAGGTAAAGCTATAGAGACTTATATATTCGCTATGTTCGACGAGAATCAGAAGGATGGTGACTATGAGAAGTTTTGGGGACTGTATCATCCGGATCAACAGCCTAAGTATGAAGTTAGTTTCAACTAATCCTTGCAAAGACTTCTTGAAGAAGAAAGGGGGTCACCGGGTCAGAGACTTGTGGGCTCTCTTTTTTTGTAAGGGTAAACTTTTTGTAACAATAAGGAATAATGAGCCATGACTATGTATTCCATCGCTTTAAACATACAATACGAAATCAATTTTAAAATTGATGAGGTCAATATGAAATTTGTTGGTTCATCATCGTAAGAAAGTTTTTATAACTGAAGAAATTTTGGATATCCTTATAATGTACTTTAACCATCGAAATACATTATCTGATCCAAACATGTATTTAGTGTTGTGCTTACATCTAATAACAGTTCTGATAATTTAAATCCGGTACAGATAGGGACCGACACATACGCATGAACATAGCCATCAAGTCCATCACCAACACTATACCAAAAGCCATCATCACCAACATTATACCCAAAAAATAAAAGCCATCACCATTGGTTTATTTTTGTCGTCCAACTGGACGAGAATTTTCTTTGGCTATTAGTATCACTAAACAACACACATCCCTTCATGATGATAGTGATCTTAGGTCTATAGTTCCAAACTCAATCTTGTGGTTTGAGTTTTATACCTATTTAACCATTTTTGTTTTCTTATATTGATTCTCTAGGCAGCTATGAGATAACTACGACTTGATAGTTGAAACTGAGAATACATATATTGTATCTCACACATGCAGAATAATATTAATTATTTAAAACGACGAAGGCAATTATGTATATAGGAATATTCGCTTTAGTTCTGTTGGGTTGTAAACGGTTTAGGAAAACAGTGTTACAATTAGTGTAATCATACTTGTAAATTGTATCCAAGGGAATTAAAGTAATATACAAGAGACATATAATTTCAATAAGTTTTGATTTGGAAGTCTATGAGAAATTAAGTATGATATATATCATTTTGATTCAATTATATATTGTCGGTTCTATCGTGAGATTTGGTTCAAGAATGTTAGGAATCATGCACACATGACACATCGTAGGTTAAAATACAATAAGTAACATAAGTCATTTCGCCATAATTGATGTTGGCCATTTCGTTTAATGACGTAACGATACCATAGGCAATAATGGGTCCACGATCGACGTGTGATTAACGGCTTGTACCATGATTCCAAAATGCGAGTCCTCATCGCATTTAATCTTAAGACTTTATGGAGGTGTGTAGGGTTCAACTATTCTGAATTTTTCTCTATCTTCTAAACTATATATATTAATGGATTGTTAACAGAATAACAGAGTTCTTAAATTGGTCTGAAAGATTAGTGATTTGTAATTTCGATATCTTAAGAGAGTCTGATCGGGCCTATTATTCAAAAATAAGTCATAGTATTCATTAATTATTTGAGATTTGGGTATTTGATTTTGGGGCTGCCGAGGATTCGTTACAATTAAGATGAAGATTTTAGTGTCGAGCTAGTTAGGCCTATTGAAAGCTACGTGTATAGAAAACTCACATTCTTAGACTTTTCAAAGGACAATGCCAATATATTTTTAAAAGATATTCATGAACGGTTGATTTAATGAATAACATTCCAAAAGTAGTAAATAGTGACGACTTTAGTTTGCTTCATTTCATTGACTTGAATCCCTCCATTACCTCTATAAATTGGGCGCAAAATGCTACGATTTTAAATACACATAAAGTTGCAAGCATAAAAATAATCATTCTCTTAACATCATCTTTATAAGTTGTTATTTCATGAAGATGTGTAATGGATCGAGTCTCGTAGCCTCACTACCACTGTTGCTGCTGCTTCTCAGCTTCATAATGGCTTCCTTCTTCGACACCGCAGGTACAACATAATTTTCTTTTAATTCACTGATTTTTTTCTTTTTTTTTTGGACAAAATTTTACTGATTATTATAACATTACTCTCTTTGATTATATTTTGTTTTCAGAATTATATTAAAATGATTTATTATTTTTTCACTAATGATTCTTAATTTGCAAATGAAGTTGGGCAAATCGGAGTGTGCTACGGGAGAAATGGAAACAACTTGCGACCTGCGTCAGAAGTCGTAGGGCTTTACCAACAACGGAACATCAGGCGGATGCGGCTCTACGGCCCTAACCAGGAGGCTCTCAACGCTCTCCGCGGCTCCAGCCTCGACCTCCTGCTAGATGTTCCAAATTCTGATCTCCAACTTGTTGCCTCCAGCCAAGCTGCAGCCGACACGTGGGTTCGCAACAACGTCCGCAACTATAACAATGTCAGATTCCGCTACATCTCGGTCGGGAACGAGGTTCAGCCCTCGGAGCCAGCTGCTAGGTTTGTCCTCCCCGCGATGCAGAACATCGAAAGAGCGGTTTCAGGCCTCGGGATCAAGGTCTCGACAGCTGTAGACACCAGAGGCATTTCCGGGTTTCCTCCGTCAAGTGGGACCTTCACGCCAGAATTTAGGAACTTTATCGCACCGGTGATAAGTTTCTTGGTAAGCAAGCAATCTCCTCTGTTCGTTAATATCTATCCTTACTTCAGCTACACACAAAACATGAGAGACATCCGTTTAGACTACACTCTGTTCACCGCACCTTCCACTGTAGTCACTGACGGACAAAACCAATACCGAAACCTCTTCCACGCAATCTTAGACACCGTTTACGCATCATTAGAAAAAGCTGGAGGCGGATCGTTGGAAATTGTGGTGTCCGAGAGCGGTTGGCCGACCGCGGGAGGAGCAGCGGCGAATGTCGAGAATGCAAGGACTTATGTGAACAATTTGATTCAAACTGTGAAGAGTGGATCTCCGAGGAGGCCAGGGAAAGCAATAGAGACTTACATATTTGCTTTGTACGATGAGAATTTGAAGCAGGGTCCCGAGATTGAAAAGTTTTGGGGACTGTTTCTTCCGAACCTACAGCCTAAGTATAGTGTCAATTTCAACTAATAATCCTGAACACATTACGATGAAGTGGTGTGAGATAAATGGTTTGTATTGTAAAGGTTTCCAAAAAGTGGGAACTTGTTGTAATATCAAGGAATAATGAGACAAGAAAAATAATAAAATAAACATTAATAATTCCCTTAGGACAAGCATAGCATGTTATCATACTGGAAAGAACAGGTCACAAAGAACTATAGTTATCATCAACTCGATCGTAAAAAAAAAAAAAAAAAAAAAAAAAACTACATCAGTCATCAAAAGAGATAAGACGCCCATTCTTCGTTATCTAATCTATGTGATCTCTCTTCAGTATGGAGGACTAGCAGATGGTTTCAATTTCTTTGGAGGTATATTTCCTCCAGAAAGCACCACATATGAATAGAAACACAACATGCAAGCACTGCAATGTAAAAGACATAAACACACGGTTAAGAATCATCAGATCACAAAAAGGATATCTTACCTGACGACAACAAAAAAGCCCGGATGCATAGTACAAAATTAAGCATTTCAAGTCAAGCAAGTAAAAATAAACAATTAGCATGATCCTCCATCGACGAAACCCTCTTTTTCGTTACCCGCTGCCCATTCAGCTGTTCTAAACCCACAGCAAAGACCCGCCGGGTTTTCAAGAAGCGTCTCAGCGGAAAGAACACCTTCAACACCTGTCTCTTCAATGCATTTATCAACATCTTCGATACATCTTACATTCCCATTCGCTAGAACAGGGGATCCTCAAAGCGTTTTTCACTTCCTTTGATGGCACTCCAAGAACTTTTTCCCGTCCTTCTCATCCCTTGTTTGGCCGTGAACAGCTAGCAGCGAGCAACCAGCATCTTCTAGCATCTTTGCGTATTTTAGTGTATCTTGAAGGTTTGGGAAAATCCGGATCTTACAGGAGAACATTAAGATTCTGAGCTAACTTTTCAACAAGTGATTTCACCAAAGGAAGATTATCCATCAAGAATGCACCATAATTTCCTCGCCTCCTTATACGTCGAGGACACCTGTAACCAATACTAATTCCCCAAAACATTCTTACTCAATATCCAAAGTACTATGTGTCACTGTGCTCTTTCGAACCCAAACCACGGAATTCAAACTAAAATCTACAATGGATATTAGTCCATGATTCTAATCACTGAAGCTCATTGAACCCTCACGTTCCAAGAAAGTTGGAACCATCGAATCCTCTATCACCGTAGTCCCAATATTAAATACCCAAATCTCAAATAACTAATGAATACTATGTCTTATTTTAGTGTCGAGCTAGTTAGGCCTATTGAAAGCTACGGGGTTGCGTGTATAGAAAACTCACATTCTTAGACTTTTTTCAAAGGCCACAGCACACATACGGTAAAACCGATTAATATTCTATAAATTAATGAACACTACAAATTAAAAAAATTTGTTGGTCCCAAAGTCGGACCAATATAAAAAATAACAAAATTCGATAAAATAAAAAAATATTTTTTTTTAGAATTCCCATGTAAAATATGATCCAAATAATATTATAAATTAATAATCATGTAAATTTACATATATATATATATATATATGTTGATTAATAATGTATGGTTCTTCTAAAACTCATTTATATAAAACAATTATTACATTATATTGTGTTTTCAAACTATAATGATATAAGATTCTCTATAACATATCATCTAAAATTTTAATTTCTAGATGCATCATTTTTTCTTTTGATAAAAAAATAATGATTCTAAAGGATTCCTAGACCCAAAGACTATTCCTGGAGTCAGGAGAAACCATGTTAAATTTCGAACTCTCATGGCCAATGCTATTCGTACTCAGGTGGCGTGACTTTTTTCTCTTTACTACCGGACCAAGGCGACTTGGTTAGATATGCATCATTTACATTTTGATAGTTTGATAGACTATTAAAATTCGATAATTGATGTTATTATTGATAAATTTAAATTTATATATGTCATGTGTATAAGTGGATTTATCTATAGTATTTATAATTTATTGTAAATAATGTTTTTTTAAATACTACAATATTCAATTCCAAAACCATAAATTTAAAACATTTGAAAGTCTAATCTTATTTTGCTAAAATTGTATCAATTAATATTTTTTTTAAAATTTAAACAATTAAAATATAAAAATCGAAAACTGGTGAATAGTGTCATATCACTATAAACTAGATTAGGACCCGCGGTACACCGCGGGGCAAATTATTTATAACTAAAACATTTTTATTATAAGTTGTATTTGTTGGTTAAATATGTTATAATTATATAATAATTAATAATTTTATGGTTTAAAGTTTAAACCATATAATATTGCAATATAATTTATTTTTACATAATATTTATTAATCAACTTTTATTAGATATGTCTATTCTCGGAAAACGATAGTGTTAACAAAATAATGAAATGTTTTTTACCGGTTTAACACCAAATTAATGATACTTTAAATTTATATAAATATCGACAAACTCCATCCCGCTATATAACTCTTTTCCGAGATATTTTAACTCGCACTATATAATCTTAATTTTTATAATTATTGTTTTTTATTATAAATATTAGACTGAGTTGATATGTTATTTATTAAGTGGTAACCATTTACATTTTATAAGATTGACGCTTCTTATAAAGTTTAAATATTTATAATACTTGGAATTCTTTAAACGGTTGAGTCTTTCTCATATTTGAAGTTTTGTAAAAGTTTAAATATATTATTAATATTTTCAAGGTCTTCTAACTTTTTTAAAAGTTGAAATATTTATAATATTTAGAACTTCATAAACGTTTAAATATTATTAATATTTTAAAATTTTATAAAGTTTAACTTTCAAAAAAATAGAAATATTTATAATACTTATACTTTTATAAAATATAAATATTTATAAAATTTAACTTTTTAAAAGTTTTAAATATTTATAATATTTTAACTTTTTAAAAATCTTTAAAATAAAGAACCAGAATTAACCAAGTAAAAGTTTTTTTAAGTTTGAATGTGTGATAAATCAAGCTTTCTACTCATTTGTATTATGAATCATTTTGGTCTCTTTTATAGTATGACTCTGAACTATTGTCCAATTTTTTAGGCGATGTGGGATATTGTACCCGTATTTATTTATTCATCTATTGAGTTAATATATGTCCATTTTTAAAAATTTGTATTACATCATATGCAGGAAAAAATCACAATTTTTATTAACTAAATATATTATAGAATAATTCAAGATAATTTAAATATACATTCAAATAAAAATGAAAGAGAATCATATATTTATGTTTGAATGAGGTAGAAAGATTTCCTTATTTTTTTAAATCTTACCTATAATTAATTTTATTTTTTTTGTAACTAATATTAAAGTCAATGCATTAAATATAAAAATTTTCCAAAAAATATTTTTGAGCAAAAACTGCTGCAAAAATACTAGTATAGATTAATAAAATGACATCTTTTACCGTATTTTAGAAAGATATTCATGAACTGTGGCTTATTTAATGAAGAACAATCCAAAACTAGTGAATAGTGATGACTGTAATTAATTTGTTACATTTCATTGACATTAATAACATTCCAAAACGAGTAGATAGTGATGACTTGAATTTGTTACATTTCATTGACTTCCCTCTATAAACTGGGTGCAAAATGCTACGAATTTTATATACACATAAAGTTGCAACAAGCATAACAATAATCATTCTCTCGTAACATCATCTTTACAAATTCTTATATCATGAAGATGTGTAATGGATCTAGTTTATTGGCCACACGACCACTGTTGCTGCTACTTCTGAGCTTCATAATGGCTTCCTTCTTCGACACCGCAGGTTCAAACATAATTTTCTTTTAATTGACTGATTATTATCACACTACTCTCTTTAATTAGATTTTGTTTTCAGATTATGATCAGTATAATATTAAAATGATTTATTACTTTGCACTAATGATTCTTAATTTGCAAATGAAGTTGGGCAAATCGGAGTGAGCTACGGGAGAAATGGAAACAACTTGCGACCTGCGTCACAAGTCGTGGCGCTTTACCAACAGCGGAACATCAGGCGGATGCGGCTGTACGACCCCAACCATGAGGCTCTCAACGCTCTCCGCGGCTCCCGCATCGACCTCCTGCTAGGTGTTCCAAACACTGATCTCCAACTTGTTGCCTCCAGCCAAGCTGCAGCTGACACGTGGGTTCGCAAAAACGTCCGCAACTATAACAATGTCAGATTCCGCTACATCTCGGTCGGGAACGAGGTGCAACCCTCGGACCCAGCTGCGAGGTTTGTCCTCCCCGCCATGCAGAACATCGATAGAGCGGTTTCAGGCCTCGGGATCAAGGTCTCGACAGCTGTAGACACCGGAGGCATTTCCGGGTTTCCGCCGTCAAGTGGGACCTTCACGCCAGAATTTAGGAACTTTATCGCGCCGGTGATTGGGTTCTTGGCAAGCAAGAAATCTCCTCTGCTCGTGAATATCCACCCTTACATCAGCTACAAGAACAACATGAAAGACATTCGGTTGGACTACGCTCTGTTCAGCGCACCGTCCCCTATAGTCATTGACGGACATAACCAATACCGAAACCTCTTCCACGCAATCCTAGACACTGTTTACGCATCATTGGAGAAAGCTGGAGGCGGATCGTTGGAGATTGTGGTGTCCGAGAGCGGTTGGCCTACCGCGGGAGGACCCGCCACAAGTCTGGCCAATGCGAAGACTTATGTGAACAATTTGATTCAAACTGTGAAGAGTGGATCACCGAGGAGGCCAGGGAAAGCTATAGAGACTTACATATTTGCTTTGTACGATGAGAATTTGAAGCAGGGTCCCGAGATTGAGAAGCATTGGGGAGTGTTTCTTCCGAACCTACAGCCTAAGTATGGTGTCAATTTCAACTAATAATCCTGAACACATTACGATGAAGTGGTGTGAGATAAATGGGTTGTTGTAATATTAAGGACAAGAAAAATAATAATATTAAGGAACATTGAACCATTCTAATTCGCTTAAGACTTGCAGAGTAAACAATCTTACCATGTTATGACACTGAAAAGAACAGGTCACAAACAAGTTACAAGTATAGCTCTCATCAACTCGTAGAAGTAAAAAAAAAAAATGAGTTACATGAAGGACTAGCAGATGGTTTCAATTTCTGTGGAGGTGTATTCCCTCCAGAGAGCACCACATATGAATAGAAACGCAACATGCAAGTACTGAAATGTAAAAGACATAAACACACGGTTACATGAATCCACTAAATATCATCAGAGTCTGTTGAAAGATCACAAAAAGGATTTCTTACCTGACGACAAAGAAAAAGCCCGGACAGAATCAGCTTCTGAGTCTGCATAGTACAAAATTAAGCATTTCTAGTCAAGCAAGTAAAAATAAACAATCAGCATGATCACAAAGATGATAAATACCACATCACAAGCTGTGAAATTCTTCCAGAAGAGGATGCTGAAAGTTACTGCAATTTCAGGGTTTAAATGAGAATTGTAAAGCACAGAAGCTTTCATAGATAACAAAAAAAAATTTATAGACATTCATGCACATAATGATCTAGGTTCAGAGATGACCACTTCTTAATATTACACCGTATATACTTGTATGGATTTTCATATATCCACTTATCAAGTGTATGATACCAGTAATATCTTGATGAAATAGAAAGAAATAATTACAACAAAAAAAAAGAAAGGAATGCAGACAATAAACGAATATTACCTGCTTGTCCCTGTCGCTAAATCTTTAAGCTCAATGTACTAAGAACTAGAAGGCCACTACCATAGAGAGAGGGAGAGAGGACACCGGTACTGAAGCTCTCCACTCATAACGAGACCACCTGAGAGAAAATGCCATTTATATGAAGAAGAATTAACACCAATGAGTTACCCTGACAATAGATAGTACTCTCATAATGAAATTAAGATTGTGAGTCACAAAGTAGTACCATATATAAGGAAATGCCAAAACAGAAGTCGTGGATCTTTGCTGCATGTTCCTCTACTGGCTCTGTGATAATCACTTTATTGGAAGCGGTCTCATCTATTAGTGGTGTCGATTTTTTCTCAACAAAAGGTTTTCAAACCACAGCTCAGCTGTATAGATTTAGAGAAGCAAGTGTTTTCAGAGCTGTTCCAATCAGCGCTTCTCGTTTCACTTCAAAAGATTGCAACATTCTAAAGCGTATTTAGCCACTAATGACACTATAAGTCCCAGAGAATCTAAAAGAGAGCTCTCAACATTGTACAGCCAACACTCTAATTATATTGTGTTACACAAAGGTGAAATCATACAATCATTCCCTACCAGTTCAGACAGAGAAGAGCGAAGCAATTTCAAGTCCCAAATTTCTAGTAGTAAGGCTTAAATAATCAAAATCAAGGTCATAACTTTTTGGCAGCAATCAGGAAAATATAACAAAATACAGTAATGGGGGCATGAACGTAACGGAAGCGAGAAGAAAAAATATACGTCTCTTTACTCGAGCTGATTACCTCCGGCCGAATCTTAGGGCATGTAAACAATCAAGTCCGGAAGTGAAATTGGCGACGTAAGTGTACAACTTTTTATGTGAAAAAAACACTCATTTCCTTTGATCATCAAACTAACATGCTTAAGTGCCAAACCAAGGTTCTTGGCAGGGAGAAACAAGTTTTTTTTAAAAGTTACAAAGCTGGTGTTTGATAGAAAATGGATTGCAAACCGATCATGTTTATGTATCTTTGCTTATGCAGTGACAAGCTACTACAGTTAATTGAGATATGATTCCGACGAGGTCATCAACATAAGTGTGTGCGTATTTACGCACACCACATATATTATGCAATGAAGGAAAAGTAGTTGAGTTGGATAGCTTTTGCATGCGTCTCATCATGCTGCGGTTGGCTGAGCTGAAGATGGACATGTTCGCTTGAGTTATCTCTCATGTCTAGACCATTTGTGAGAAGAGAATTTTTGTTTGTGATTTTCACACCCTCAACCTCTGAAACCTGCAATAAGCACACACATATTATCCTCAGATACGAGAAAAAATGTTCTATCATGTGACTCCTAGATGCTTCTCAAAACCTCAAAGGTACCTTTTCATGCAATTCCATATTCTGTTGGTGCATTAGGTTAACTTTCTTGTGAAGGTCTAAATTCTCTTGGTGCACAAGAGTCCCCTGCAACCAAAAAGAAAAGGATTTAGCACTGTACCGTGGAAAATGTCTAAAATCTATATGACGGTAACCATAGTCCCACCTCTCGGTTGAGTTCTTGTATTTCTTGGATTAACATTTGATCCTGCAAAAGGCAAGAAAAGAATAGATTAGAGTACAGCTATTACTTCTTCTTAAATGGTTCCCAAAATTGACATATCGTCACAGCATCAAAACCTTTTTCATTCGAACGCCACGAAGGCTCAACTCAAGCTGATTTTCCAAATTCTGTAATTCGTCTACACTTAGTCCAGAGAGTTCTTGCCCCATCATTTGCCTGTCAAGTACAAGCTCTTCTGAATATGCATACTTTTCCAGAGTTACTACTACTATATACATTTCCTAATTCATCAAAAACAAAACAAACAAAAATGATGGGGAGTGTGAAAGTTCCTAGTTATTTCCTTCTTATGGATGGTTTAGATGTATGGAGGTATATAACTCCGGAGGTGGTAGAGATACAATGGTGTTCAAGAGGTTGGAAAACTTTCGTAATCAATTAGGCTTTTTATTCCTAATATCGACCATTCCTATGCAAATGGTAGGAAACATTTCGATTCTGCAGAATCTAGCCGTGAACTACATATACGTTGTCATTTTGCATGTTCATACATCTTTCCTCGTTCTAGTTGTTACTACTATCGAGAGTGTTTGACAAACTCAGAGGATGCAGAACATACCGGTGGTTTTCTTGCAAGTTATGTAGCTGTCGCTTTAGAATCGCAGCCTCCTTTTGCCAGAACTAGAATATAATAGAAATGATTTTCAGGTGACTGAAACTGATAAAACAAGTGTATTATGTTTTTGGATTAATATGTTATCTAGTCTAGAACGGATTCTTGAATAAGAAAATGCAACATTATGTATGTAATCTGATGGTCTGGTTGCATGTATTGTGTATTATAGCAAACCCTAATTTAGCATATGATATGTGGTATTAGTGGTCTGCAAGTCTGATATGAAGAGGACTTAAAATGTTGAGATATGCTAATGAAGTTGTAATAGGCTAACATCAGTAAAAGCACCAATAACAGTCTCTCTGTTTTAGTATGTTACTAAGTTTGGTATACTCATTACTCAATTACAGCATTGGTTCCCTGAATTACTCGTTGAGATCCATATAGGGAGGAACAACAAGAAAGGAGTGAGTACCTGAATTTCCGAAGCGGGGTCATTTTCTGAACTGGTTTCCCCTTTGGCATCGCTGTATCTCTCTATGACCGACTTCATGCTGCCAAAAAAAAGGTAGTTGCATAGTTGAAGAGTGTTGTTGGTAGGTAAGGTAACCAAGCAACATCCGCTGCAACATTTCTCCTTACAACTTCCACTGTCAAATTTTTTTTACTTAAAATACAGATTTTAGTCTACCCTAAGCCATCTTTGCCTACATGGAATGAAGATTCTCTGCACCCCAAATACAGATTCGCTAACATGATGTATGAAGCTTCGCCAGAGAATGTGGCCAACTCTAATCAAAGAAGCAGGGTATCGATAGTGTCATAGTGAGACATAAATGTAAAGGACCATTTTAGACCATTACATTTATTTCTGACGATCTTTTCTACTTAATATATTGTTCGTTTCGACTGTAACACTTCTGATGGAAGTTACAAACTCATTTTCGTGTTTGTTTGTGATATCTTTATATTGAAAAGAAAAAGAAAAAAAAAAGGACAGAACCCAGTTCTAAAAACAGAGAGCTGAACAAAAGAGAACAAAAAACAGAGAATAACAAAAACAAAGATAGAAGCATTCTCCCTCTGAAACAGATCTAAGAGCAAAGATTATATTCAACCTTTTCTAAAATAGGAAAATCAGAAGGGATTGATGATATAATGTATTTTTAATAACAATAGGCAAAATGTATCCAAAAAGAAAGACGATACTCCTACATATCATTAAACAAATGAGCAAGTGGAATAATTTAAAAGCAAAACTTGATTATGGATGACAACGAAATCAGAAATGATTCCCCCCCCCCCCCCCCCATCCCACTTGTGTATATTAATAAACATAAGATAATGCTGCAGCTCATTTTAGGTACATCAAACCCACCAACTAGTTGCCAATAAAGAAAAAGGAATAGTGGAAAAAGAGACGATTCTTTCTAAAAAAAAACCCTCTCTAACCAAACCAACAAGACAAATACTAAAAAAGTGGTTTATGAGCGACAGAGAGAGAGAGAGAGAGAGAGAGAGTTAAGAGTTTCTTCAACCACTAACCACTTTCCTTTTCTCTCCCCCCACCCCCCACCCCTACCTTTCCTCTTCTGAAAAAGTGTCTACCAAAATTAGTATGTTTCGAGAAACACCTCACAATCTAAATCCCCTCTCATCTCAATTCTCAAACAACATAGAAAACATACGTACATACAAAATAAAACAAGAAAACACAACAACACACATTCTCATGTTCCCCCTTAATTACAAAAAAACCTTAGAATCTATGAATCTCTCAATTAAACCGTAAGTTAGACTTAGATTTTTCAGCCAATTCAATTTATCTACTACGATTCTTTCCCTAAACCACCAATTGAAAATTTGCAGATAAATTAATTCCTCAATCAAAAATCACATGGACCAACCAACCAATACCAAAAAAAAAAAAAAAGTCAACCAACCAAAAAAAAAAAGAAAAAAGGGGTACCTAGAGCTGGAGAAATCGTAGAGGCGACCGGTGCTAGAGAAGATGATAACACCAACCTCAGCATCGCAGAGAATCGCAAGCTCCTTAGCTTTCTTCAACAAACCATTCCTCCGCTTCGAGAACGTAACCTGACGGCTCGTTGAGTTATTGATCCTCTTTATCGCGATCTTTCCCCTTCCCATTTCTTTCAACTCCTGTTTTTTAATTTCTCACCCACAAAATTAAACATCATCATCATCATCGTCAATTTTCAAATTCAAATTCACGAATTCAATTTTAAAAAAAATCGAATTAATAAAAAAAATACCTTTTTCTGAAATCGAGACGACGAGATCTGGCTAATCCGATAACCGGAGGTGAGAAAAGAAACGGTTCAGCTGAGAGATTTGGTGGTGGTGGGTTAAGCTGTTGATCGAAAGAGGAGAAAGGGAAAGAGTAGTAGAGAGAGAGAGCCACATAAGGAAAGAACATATGATAAAATTTTGGGATATTTAGGGCTAAAAGGGCTTTTTCTTACTATATAAAACATAGATCGCTTGTTATGTACTGACACTTGGCATGCTATAAGTGGGGTTTCTTTTCTTTCCTTTTTTCGATACCCGGCCGGTCTATTCTCTATCTCTTTTTCTTTTATTGTATTCGTCGTACGACAACTAGTCTGTCTGAAAATACAATGCACTTTCCTTCTTCATATTTTTTTTTGTCCTAAAAATAAAATTAATACTTTAATGTACAACTATATCACTATAACGAGAAAAAAAGATATTTTAGGATTTTTCGTCAAAATCACAAATTTTCAAATTGTGGCCATTTTAATCATGAATTTTAGGTAAGACCATTAAAAACATGAACTTTTGTTGATTTATCATTTTAATCACCATATTTTTATTGACGAGGACAAAAACGACATGTCGTTAAGTCTCTAAACGGAGTAATTAGCTGGCGTTAACAAGTCGTTAATACTTTCCGTTAGTGTCAAAACAACACTGTTTGAACCCGAGAGAAAACCCAATTAAAAATCCCCAAATTGAAAATTCAATCCCTAATTCTGTCTTTCGAAATCGATTTCTCAATCCCAAATGCCGAAAGTTAGAAACAAAGGTGTGATATCGTTTGTTGGAGCTCCACCAGAAGACGAATCAATGAGTTTAATTGAAGCTCCTCGAGTTGAAGATGGAGAAGACGAATCACTGAGGTTAATTGAAGCTCCTCGAGTTGAAGATGGAGTTCGAGCTCCACCGGAAGACCCAACAATTTCTAATGTCAGAGATGGAGGTGGTGAACCGGCTGTATCTGAATCTGTTGTTGGAGATAAAGGAAAGAGAGGTGGAGCTTCACGTCGGCGTGGAAAACGTAAAAAAAGAAGTGATGAAGATGACGAATTGGAGGCTCCAGTTGAGCATGACAGTGAAGATGACTGCACGGTGTATGGAGATGAGGATTGCAATGATGTTGATGATGCAATTGGTGGTGGAAATGACGAAGCTAATGTCGAAGAAGCTAATGTCGAAGAACCGGCTCTCGAAGAAGTTGACAACTTAAGCATCGAAGATGATTTCCCAGAGATGGTTAGAACAGAGGAAGTTGGTTCCGATTCCGAGAGTGAGGATGATATATGGGACAATGACAAGCTACCGGATCCTTTGTCGTCGGACGACGAAGACGAGATAAAAAAAGAAGACAAAGATGAGGCAGCTCCTAAAGATTGCTCTGATCCAGAGTCTTTGCTAGCGCTAGAGAAAACATACAACTCTCCCGATGACTTCAAGCTTGTCGTGTTGATGTACTCGTTGAAGACAAGGTATGATATTAAACTCTATCGGTCCAATGCTTTCTTGGTTGGTGCAAAGTGTTGCTACGTTGATGAGGATGGTGTTCCGTGTCCTTGGAGAGTGTATTGCTCATATGAGAAGAGGAAGCATAAGATGCAAATTAGAGTTTATGTGAATGAGCATGTATGTGTTAGGTCAAGGTATTCAAAGATGTTGAAGAGGTCTTCTATAGCTTTCTTGTTTGACGAAATGCTTAGATTAAATCTGAAGCTTACAAAATACAAGATGGCTGCTGAGATTAAGAGAGAGTATAACTTAGAAGTAACTCCAGATCAGTGTGCAAAGGCGAAGACGAAGGTGATGAGTGCAAGAAAGACTAGTCATGAATCACACTTTGCAAGAATATGGGATTATCAAGCGGAGGTATTGAATCAGAACCCTGGCTCAGAATTTGAGATTGAGACAATTCCAGGGCCAGTGGTTGGAAGCAAACAGAGGTTTTTTCGGTTGTATATCTGTTTTAAAGCTCAAAAGGATAAATGGAAAAAAACTTGTAGACCTATCATAGGAATAGATGGAGCTTTTATAAAATGGGATATAAAAAGGCATGTTCTAGCTGCAGTTGGAAGGGATGGGGACAATAGGATTGTTCATTTGGCTTGGGCAGTTGTAGAAATAGAAAATGATGATAATTGGGACTGGTTTTTGAGACATCTCTCTGCAAGTTTGGGTCTAGTTACAATGACACCTCTAGCTCTCATTTCGGATAAACAATCGGTAAGTATGAGACATCTCACGGTTTTCAATTTGTTTTGTTGTCTCATATTTCATTTTAGAACTTATTGACTAATTACACTTCATAATTATTTTTTGCAGGGTTTAGTTAAAGCAATAAGTAACATCCTTCCACAAGCTGAGCATCGACAATGTGCAAGACACATAATGGATAATTGGAAGTGAGACAGCCACGACCAAGAACTACAACGCATCTTTTGGAGGATAGCACGCAGCTACACCACAGGGCAGTTCAATGACAATATGGCAGAACTCAAGCAGTACAATCCTGAAGCATACACCACTCTGCAAGCTACAAATCCAATAACCTGGTCAAGAGATTTTTTCAAGATTGGTACTTGCTGCAATGACAATCTTAACAATCTTAGTGAGTCATTCAATAGGACTATTAGACAAGCCAGGAGAAAGCCTTTGCTCGATATGCTTGAGGACATAAGACGACAGTGCATGGTCAGAAATGCAAAGAGGTTCATCATAGCTGATAGGTTGAAGACACGGTTCACAAAAAGAGCTCATGCTGAGATTGAAAAAGCAATTGCTGGAGCCCAATGTTGCCAGAGATATATGGCCAGAAACAACATACATGAGGTATGGCACAATGGTGTAGGTTATAGTGTTGATATGGAAGCAAGAACTTGTGGATACAGGAAGTGGCAAATGGTTGGAATCCCATGTTCTCATGTGGCATGTGTGATAATAGGGAAAAAAGAGAAGGTTGAGGATTATGTCAACGACTACTACACAAAGAAAAGGTGGCGAGAGACATACCTTGATGGTATTAGGCCTGTGCAGGGGATGCCATTGTGGCCTAGATTGAACCGGTTGCCTGTATTGCCACCACCATGGAGAAGAGGAAATCCCGGAAGGCCTTCTAACCATGCTAGGAGGAAAGGAAGAAATGAATCTTCGTCTTCTTCAAATACCAAGAAGATGTCCAGAGAAAAAAGAATAATGACATGCTCTAACTGTCATCAAGAAGGCCACAACAAGAGCAGTTGCAAAAATCCAACTACCGTTAGTGTGCCAAGGAGACCAAGAGGAATACCACGAAAATATCAGGTTTAGTCTAGCTTACAAGCTTTAGCATAGCTTACAAGTAAGTTAGCATAGCTTACAAGTTTTTTTTTTGACATACACTTGAATTAGGTACCACAACCACAAGGATCACAAGCTCATGAAGTACCACAAGTATCTCAACCTTCTCAAGTACCACAAGGAGGAGCTCATGAAGGACAACAAAGATCTCAACCTCATCAAGTACCGGTTGGATCTCAATCTTCTCAAGTACCACAAGGATCAAGAGCACACGTCTTAAGAGCACACGCATCAAGAGCACACATGCAAGTACCACAAGGAGAAGGACCACAAGGAGAAGGATCACAAAGACAAGGACCACACCCACAAAGATCACAAGGAGAAGGATCACAAGGGCAAGGACTTGGTAGATTTGCATCATGGTTTGAGTGTTCCAACTAGTTTTTTATTTTGTTTTCTCACAATGGCAAGGACCAAAGTAAAACCTATCTATGTTGTCAAGGAGTTGTTTTGTTTTGTTGTCAAGTTTTTTGGTTTGTTGTCAAAACAAGTTCTATTTATCATACTTGCAACAAAGTCTTCCATTGTCAAACTAACATTACAAAGTCACATTACCACAAACTCAAAACAGAATACAAAAGACTCTAGTA
Source organism: Camelina sativa (assembly GCF_030686135.1). Classification (NCBI taxonomy): domain Eukaryota; kingdom Viridiplantae; phylum Streptophyta; class Magnoliopsida; order Brassicales; family Brassicaceae; genus Camelina; species Camelina sativa. The sequence continues at coordinate 25,115,292 of NC_141883.1, read as the reverse complement.
ACCAAGAACAAATTTCTGGTTTTTGGTTTTAAGAAGAAGGATCACAATGGCAATGACACTAAACGTAAGACACACCAAGCACAATGAGCTCATCAACATCCATTTCTTAGTGTTTCTTTTGATCAACATTCCATCTTCCTTCAGTTCTTCAATCCTTTCCTTCAAATCTTCAATCTCTCTGCCAATGATAGAAAATTTTGGTAAAGCATCTACAACCTCCTCGTACACACCTTCTTCAACCCATTTAAACAAATGGTCCTGAAAAAACAAAAAACTTGAATCAATACTCGAAAACACACAAAAGCAAAACAATTCTATTACATACATCTCCTCTGTTTGGACAGCGAAAGAAAGGTCTTTCTGGGTTTGCTTGCGTGTTCGATGTGTAGTGATCAACATCTAAGCCGCAATGACACTTCGAGGGAACACCATGGCATCCGCGGACATTCTTTTCACCATAGTGATTGCCCAGAATTGCAACCCATATCTTTTGGGGAATGAGATAAGAGTTTTGATTGAGACAAGAATCGAAAAATCAAATTGGGGAAATGAGAATTAGGGATTTTGATTTCAAATGGGATCGATTTGGGGGTTTTCATCTGTTTTCTCTTGGGTTCAAACGGTGTCGTTTTGACACTAACGGAAAAGTATTAACGAGTTGTTAACGCCGGCTGATTACTCCGTTTAGGGATTTAACGACATGTCGTTTTCGTCCTCGTCAACAAAAATATGGTGATTAAAACGGTAAGTCAACAGAAGTTCATGTTTTTAATGATCTTACCTAAAGTTTATGATTAAAATGGCCACAATTTGAAAGTTCGTGATTTTGACGACATTTTTCTCTTTTTCAATTACCTTTAGTTTATCAAAGTTTCGTACAAAAAATTGAAGAAGCTACGGAGAAACTATCTATTTTAGCTAGATTCGGAAGAAACTAAAAATAGTTCTCTGAACAGTGTTCGAATCCGTCTTCGCTTGTAGTCAATGATGATTGATTTGTGTAATTTAGACGGATCCTTCATTTGTGATAAACTCTCCTTAGATGGGAAACTCTCTATATAAGTGAACTAAAATGATTGATACTAATAGATTGGACATACAACAAAAACCAACTTCTGTCTGTGTGTGTGATTTGTGAAGGCAGAGAGATGAAACGAGGACCAACCAACCAGCATGTAAATATATATAGAGAGAGATTCTTCTGGTCGCAGGGATTTTTATTTGTACCAACCAGCAAGGAAATGTCGAAGCATGAAACAAAAGGCGCAAGCTAGACCCTGCAATATATATAACACACAAACACCAATTATTTTGTGATTTCTCTCTTTCTCTAACAAACAAACCAACTTGTATTTAGAGATGATATGGGTATTATTAACAAGTTTACCTGGAAAACAAGAAGATGAATACATAGAGACTTTTCTGATTTCCTACCAAATATCCTCAAGTAGACGTTCACCAGTGTCCCATCTTTTGTTCCCGTCAACAGTCCCGTAGCTGGATCAAACCTGGTTTAAAAGTGAGAGGAACAACGAGTCATGTAATGCTTTTATGTAACAGTCAGTCCTGTGTTTGCGTTACTTTTATGTAAATGACAAAAAAAAAATGCTTACTTAGGGAGACGATGCCGTGGACATTTCACAATGCCAGCAAGCTGAAAACAGTTACACCAAAGCAAGTTAGATGCTTTGACATGAAACTGAAAAGTAACAACAGAAAGTGTAATAGATGAAGAAAGGCAATCAAACCTGTGGAAGCGACAGTAGAAAGTTCAACACTTGTGGAAGAAAAAAGATTAGGAGGGTTTCACTGCGAAAGAGAATTTCCAAAAGATGGAGTTAGTTAGCTGTGCAGGTTTCACAGTTTAGTTAAACGCAAAACTGCAGATGATGAGTCTATAAGTACAGGGAAATATGGACGTGTATGGCTGGAAGTACACCTGAAGTGACCAAGAATACCAACAACCGCCATAGTCATTCCGGCAAAGACTGTGTAAGTGTCTCCAACAAAAACTGCAGAAGGGTACCTAACAACACCAAAGATTCGACATGAATGTGGTTAGAGAAAGCAATCCGAAATGTTTGTTTACCTGATAGATTTAAGAGATAAGTACTTCAAAGTTGAAAGAATTACCAATTGTAGGCAAGCATTGCCAGTGATGTTGCCATCAACGGCTGAGTAAGGTAGATTGAGAAGGCATGAGCTTGATGATACTCAGTATCAACAGATCCTCCGATTTGCATGACATTGTGTATCAGGATCTACAAGTAACTGAGAATGCATCATATATTTACTTAAGAGAAACCAACCGAAGGAAAATTGGGACAAAACAAATTAAGACGCATTATGACTGCAGAACTTACAGCAGCTGCAATAACTACGGTTTGACCGATCTCAAGGCCATTCAGACCAGCATGAATGTTTATAGAGTTTGTGCAAAAGACAGCCAGTAGCGCCATATATAACTTATATATCCGTCCTGCCACGATACAAATACAATTACGGAAAATCAATTTGAACATAGCGACTAATGGTTCAACACTAAATACAAGAAGAATTGTACCTAGATCAAGCACTTCCAAGCCAACATAAGAAACTAGAGGTTTCGGTATGACGATAGTTGTATGTCCAGCATACGCCATCAGCAGAGGAAGGGTTGCAAAAGATGGCAGGAGAAGTTTCCTGCAAATTGACAAGAATTAATACGCGAGCAAAAATAAAGAACGAACTTAATCCAACAAAACAAGAACTGCACCTACACTCTCCAAGGCACATCAAGGACGTCATCTACAAATCCAAGCAAAATCATGAAGCAAATAGATGCCAGAGCTGCATTGTACTCCACAAGCCACTGCACAAATATATTAACCAGACTGATGAAACTGCATCGAAGCAATAAATGAGCTAACAGCTACCAAGTCCCCAGTTCACATCCATCTAGCGACAAAACATTGTAATTTGACATAACCGCTGAATTTAAACACATGCAAAAGCAGAAGAAAAGAAAGAATGAACATTGGTATAAAAAAAAAAAAGAAGTCTCACAAATGAATGACTCGCTTAGCCAAAAGAAGTGAATGATCAAAGCTTTGAGCTTTTGAGATTAGCACACTTACCACCGAATCTTCTGTGAAATTAAAGAACTGAAACACTATCGCCACTATCAAGAAGACAATACCGACAACAATTCCCAATGACTCAGGCCTACAAAGAAATAAGATTTGCAGAAAATAAGCACATCAAAAAATACCAATGACACACGCACAAGTCAGATCATGTCACAGAGAGATCAAAATCAAAGCCTAAACATGTAAACACCAGCAATGAGAAACAGAGACACTTCATTCTTTTCCACCCTCTCAACAAAATCAAATCTTAAGAGACATCTATTTCAAGATATAACAATAACCACTAATACTAAATTTAAAACCTAAACAAGAAACGAGAGACAAATCAAAGAAGGGAAAGAAAAAGAAAAAAAACTAACACTTTAACTTGTCCTTGACGAGTGCCTCTCTTGTTGATATCAAAACCAAACATATTACGCCTGAGAACGTATCTAGCAGCCACAGGAATCAATTTGAGTGTGACAAAGAACCCAACCAAGCTAAGCCCAGCGTTAATAAGAATCGGACGCTTGAGCCCGTTGTCAACATTGTAGTGGAAACAGAGAAGGTAAAGGTAAAGCGAACACAGAAGCGCAGAGATCACAAAGATCACACCCAATTTCGGCGGTGCGAGACGGAAATCCTCTCCGGAAACAGTGGCTTTCTGCTCCGTCGTCGCCGGGGAAGGTTCAGATGGAACTGGTTTGGCCGGATTAGTGACTGAAGAAGCTCTCTTACGAGCTGCCATGACGGATCCGTTGGCTACTTTGGTTCCCCGCCTCTGGATGGATTTGCTTCTTCGACTTTTCGCTGAAAAGCTTCAATTCTGTGTAGGCACATTCAATTAGAACTTGCCACTTCACAGTAATACGACATCGTATCACACTTCACTTTTTTGCCAAATAAAAAAAAAAAAAAAAAGTTTAAAAAGAAATAAGATAACTATGGGATTCATGTGAAATTGCTTGCTCAAATTACTAATTATCTTTTTCTTTTCTTTTTTAATCAAAGTGTAAGATAGAAGTTATCAAGAGTAGTAGTATAAAGAAGAGTAAATCTTACGTATAGTTTGGCCAGATCCAAATTGTATAAGCTAAGAGCTTCTCCAACGGGCCTCTTAGCAGGCCTTCTATGTTGAAATTGGGCAAAAAATAAATCAAAAACACAGAAAAAAATAAGAGGCAGTTCTAATTTCGGATCAATATGAACTTGATAGGTGTCGGTTTTTTGTTCAATGATGTTTTAATATTTGAAGAAAAAAAATTATATTGACTTATTTTTTCGGGAAAAATGTCAATTAAATCATCAACTTATATAAAAACGCCAATTAAACCCTAAACTTTTCTTAAGGTCATTTAAATCATCCAATTGTGTTGACAAATCTAATTAAACATTACATTTTATAAAAAACACCAATTAACACATCGCGAAAAATTGGGTAACAGAAGAACTAACCTCCGTTTAACACCGTTAACATCTGTTAAATTTATCCCGTTAGACTAATTAAAAAAAAACTCGAAATCCCCAAATCATTCGATCCCTAATTTTACAAATCCTAAAAATCGATTTCGCATCATCCTCTCTTCACCTTCTCTTCTTCACGATTTTGAGATATGAGTTGCAATTTTGGACAATCAAATTGTGAGAACAGAGGACGGGTTGCCATGGTTTTCCGAGAAAGTGTCATTGCGGCTTAGATGTTGCCATCTACACGTCGAGTACGAAGCAAAACCCAGGAAGACCTTACTTTCGTTGTCCAACCAGAGGAGATGTAAGTAACTAATTTTGTAATGAATTTGTGTTTTTTAGCTTTCTTTGATAAAAGTTAATCAATTAACAATTGTAGGAGCATTTGTTTAAGTGGGTGGAAGAAGGTGTATACGAAGAGGTTGTAGAAGCATTGCCGAAAATCTCCATTATTAACAATGAGATAAGCAATGCAAGATCTGAGGTTGCTGTCGAAATTGATGGGTTAACGACTCAAATTGAAGAATTGAAGGAAGATGCAATGTTTAGCAAAAGAGAACTTAATAAATGGAATTTGATGATATTGTGGTTGGTATGCCTTTGTGTTACTGTAATTGTCATTGTAATTCTAATGTGTAAAACCTCAAAAGGAACATTTGTTCTTGGTTACTAGTGTCTTTGTGTTTTGTCTTTGGTGTAGCATCTCATCGGTTGTAGTTGTGTGTCTTTGGTAATGAATAAATTTGGTTTGGCTATGAGTTTCACAAAACAAAAAGGAGGTTGAAAACAAAAAGCATTCATAATGAAAACATTTAGTTCACACAACTAGTTGAACCATAACATCGATCCACGTTCAACACACTGAACCAAAGAAGACAAAAACAAACAAACCTAATGAAAAACATTTGGTTCACACAACAACAAACAACATTCATGAACACTCAAACCAAACAAAGTAACAATTCATTCATAAAGATAATCTAGGAGGAACACTGAAACCATGATCCATATCGACCAAGTCCTTGCTCTTCTTGTCCTTGGGATCCTTGTTGAGCTTGTGACCCAACCGCTGGATTCCAACCATTTGCCACTTCCTGCAACCACAAGTTCTCTCATTCATATCAACACTATAGCCAACACCATTCTGATATACCTCATGAATGTTGTGTCTTGCCATATATCTCTGACAAGCTCCTGCCCCAGCTATCATTTTTTCAATCTCCGCATGAGCTCTCTTTGTGAACCGTGTCTTCATCCGGTCAGCTATGACAAAGCGCTTTGCATTTCTAACCATGCATTGCCTCCTTATGTCCTCTAGCATATCCAATAAAGGCTTCTTCCTTGCCTGTCTTATAGTTCTATTAAAAGACTCACTTAGATTGTTGAGGTTGTCATTGCAGAGAGTACCAATCCTAAAGAAAGCTCTGCTCCAGGTAAGTGGATTAGTAAGTTGCAGGGATGCGTAAGCTTGAGGATTGTAGGCATTTAGCTCTGCCATACGATTATTAAACTCTCATGTGGTGTAGCTGCGTGCTATTTTCCAAAAAATCCGTTGTAGTTGTTGATCATGGCTGTCTCTTTTCAGTTCTCCATTATGTGTTTAGCACATTGTCGATGCTCAGCATGTGGCAGAACGCTATGGATAGCTTTGACCAAGCCCTGAAAAAAGTAACATTTGTTAGACCCATCATCGATTGTATAGTATAAATAACACTTTAAATATACTAATAGTAGACTCATCGATTGTTTATCTGAAATGAGGGCGATATTCCTCATTGTATGAAGACCCAAACTTGCAGCAAGAAGTCTCACAAACCAATCCCAATTATCATCATTTTCTATTTCTACAACTGCCCAAGCAAGAGGAACAATTCTATTATCTCCATCTCTACCAACAGCAGCTAGAACATGACCTTTTATATCCCACTTTAAGAATGCTCCATCCAATCCTATGATAGGTCTACATGTTTCTTTCCAAGATTCTTTCTGTGATTTAAAACAAATATATAACCTAAAGAACCTCTGCTTGCTTCCAACTACCGGCCCTGGGATTGTCTCAATCTCAAATTTGGACTCTTTGTTTTGCTGCAAAACATCTGCTTGATAATCCCATATACGCGCAAATTAGGATTCATGACTAGCTCTTTTTGCTTTCATAACTTTAGTCTTTGCCTTTGCACATTGGTCTGGAGTCACCTCCAACTTATACTCTCTTTGTACCTCAGCAGTCATCTCGTATTTAGTAATCTTTGGATTCAATCTCAGCCTTTCCTCAAACAAAAAAGCAATTGTAGACCGATTCAACATCTTCGAATAGCCTGACCTCACACATATATGCTCATTGATATATACTTTTATCTGCATTTTATGCTTCCTTTTCTAATATGAACAATAGACTCTCCAAGGACATCTCAAACCATCATCATCCACATAACAACACTTCGCACCAACTATCAAAGCTTGAGACCTATAGAGTTTAATATCGTACCTTGTCTTTAACGAGTACATCAACAATGCAAGCTTGAATTCTTCAGGAGAGTTGTACGTTTTCTCCATTGCTAACAAACCCTCTGGATCGTCATCATCTCTACGACCTCCATCTTCTTTGTCTTTGATCTCGTCTTCGTCATCAGATGACAAAGGATCTGGAATTTTGTCTTCGTCCCATATATCATCACCGCTGTCGGAATCAGAACCATCTTCTATTCCTCTAACAGCCTCTGGGAAGTCGTCTGCAATGTTTGCGTTAACATCTTCTTCCACACCCTGCATTTCGTTATCTTCACCACCAAATCCATCATCAACATCATCGAAGTCGTCATCATCATACGCCACACAGTCATCTTCACTGTCGTGCTCCACTTCAGCCTCAATAGCCTCGTCTTCACCGCTTCTTTTCTTCTGTTTTCAAAGCCGTTTTTTAGCTTGACCTTTATCACTGGCCTCTGATACAACTTCTTGAGCACCAAATCCTTCTCTGACCTCAACCTCTACAGCTCCAATTCCTTCGACATCAGCCTCCGAAGCTCCAACTACTTCGATTACCTCAACCTCTACAGCTCCATTCATTCGACATCAGCCTCCGAAGCTCCAAATCCTTCGACTACCTCAACCTCTACAGCTCCAACTCCGTCGACCTCAGCCTCCGAAGGTCCAACTCCTCCGACCTCGTCCTTTGGAGCTTCATACATAATTATACTATTTGATTCATCTCGCAGTGGATTTTCAACTCTTTCTCCAACAAACGAAATCACACCCTTGTTTTTAACTTTCGGCATCAAATCGATTTTTAGAGTTTGTAAAATTAGGGATCAAATGATTTGGAGATTTCGAGTTTTTTTTAATTAGTCTAACGAGTTAAATTTAACAGATGTTAACGGTGTTAAACGGAGGTTAGTTCTTCTGTTACCCAATTTTTCGCGATGTGTTAATTGGTATTTTTTATAAAATGTGATGTTTAATTAGATTTGTCAAACACAATTGGATGATTTAAATGGCCTTAACGAAAGTTCAGGATTTAATTGACGTTTTCGTGTAAGTTCATGATTTGATGGATATTTTTCCCCTTATTTTTTCTTCTTCCTTCTCTCTCTCTTTCCCGATAAATCTCTGCAAGGTGAGATCGACCATCAGAACGACAATCGGAGGAGATGGATGGTTATCTGAGCTGATCGGACGTTTTATCATCATCTCCACCGTTGCCGAGTGTCAACGTCGACTGTGGTGCAGCTAATCGGCCAGTCGATTCATGGAAAACGGTGAGTCTCCTTCACCAAATCGAAGCTTTGCATGGACCAATTCGGAGAGTGTTTGTATGAATTAGTGTTTAGTTAAGGTTTAGAGATTTGGGTATTTGACTTTGGAAATTAGGGTTCTTCGAAATCCTAATTTATTTATGTGATAGGCATGATTAAACTTAGGATTAATGATTTATTCAATCAATTGCATCAGACAGAGAGAACAGAGTGCACAAATCTTTCTTCGTTTGATGATGATACGAGAAGCAGAAAAGTCGTAATAGAGATGAAGAGACAGAACAAGAGAGCATTGGGTGTGATTAACCAGAATCTCGTTGGTTCAAAAGCTTATCCTTGCGTTGTTAACAAGAGAAGAGGCTTATCTCAGTACATTAACTTAACCCTCTCTCTCTCTCAAATGCTAAAGCTCGTCTCTTTTGTATCCATCTCTGTTTAAAGATTTCCTATTTCTTTGGATTTTATTGATTTCAGGAGAAAACAAGAAAGCTGTGAGAAGAAGAAGCTTGATTCACTACATCCCTCAATTTCAAGGTCAGTAAAGCTTAATGCTTTGGAAAACGTTTCTCTGATTTTGTTTTTGGCTGAGAAAAGAGAGAAAATCTGAGATTGTTTTTGAATATGTGCAGACCTCAAGAAGAGACAAAGAAGCTGAAACCATTGCTTCCAAGTAGTAGTGAAAGACGATGTCCGGCAAGAGTTCATCTTCAGTGTCGGCCTCCGTTCTCTGAGACCTTCTTTCTGAAACAATTCGTAAACCTCTCCGCGTCTGCCGATTCTGACCTCGCATCACCCTATTTCAGCTTCCCGTTCCTTCTTGTCTGTTACTCTTTTGGTTCAAATATGGGAAGGGCAAAGAAAGCTCGAAAGCTTGTTGTCATGAAGAAGCTGTTTACCCACAAAGCTTTGAAGCAGTGACTAAACGATCGCTTCTTCCTTCAAATTTTATCCCTTTTCTTAAGAGTTTATTAATGATGTTTTGTTTTCTTTCTTCAGTTACAAGGAAGAGGTTCTGAATCCAAACAAGAAGGAGACCTCACGGAGCTTCCGAGAAACGTGTTTGCTTTCGTTGCCAAGTTGTAATTAATTAGGGTTCCTTCAAAATTTGTATTTTGGCTTTGATTTTGGATCAGTCCGAGTGTTCCTGCTGGGCTATTCTTTTCTTACAACTTCTCTATCCAGAATAAGATCGGTGTACATCTTCTCTTCTCTACCACAGAGCTCTGAGCAGTTTCTTTATCCTGACTGGATTCTCATTATGGTTCTTATGGTATCCTTTTTTGCTCTGGTGTCTATAGATGGATCTTGAGAAGGGAATGAGAGACTGTCTGTATGCAAACTGTGAGTTACTTATACTTTGATTGGTTTATAGGTATGCAATTTTGTCTCTTTTGTTAACCTTTTCTTGTTTCTGGATTGGTTTAAAGTTTCTTCAAAATATTTTTTTTCAAAATTAACAACCCCAATAAGAGTTTCACCATTGGAGGAGCAAAATTTTAATTACTCTTTCACAAGTTCTTATTTTAAAAAGGTACAAAATATAATATTTTAAAAATAAAAAACCTCAAAATAGCAGCTTCACCGTTGGCGATGCTCTAATGATATTATTTTATACAATAAGAGTGTGGGTTCTCTTGCTGCATCTTACGACATGACTTTGGATGCAATGGATCCATCTAGCGGAAAGTATCTAACTTTTCAGACTGCCGTTAATGTAGAATGTTGTGGCAAACTTGTTATGACGTCCTATGTTGCTGGACCTCGAGGTAATATATATGTGACTCACTCAGTGAACCATGGAGAATCCTTTCGAAAACAGAAACCGATTTCATTTTACCAGGTAAGATTATCTAGAACCCCCCTCCTCCCTCCCCATATATAACAAGTAGTTAGTTAGTTAGTGATTTATATCTTTTGCTTTTTGCAGGTGGATGAATCAGAGCTGCAAGCCAATGACTGGATTCGTCTATAGTTGGAAATTTTAGTTGCCAAATCTGATAGGTCCACTGAGGATCATGATCTTTCCAAGTTGAAGATTGTGGCCATAGAAATCACGGAACCACCGAGTGAGTCCTCTCTCACTGCCAAAAATGCAATAAGGTACACTGACTTTTGTGAGGCTCGGTGTGGTGGTAAGAATTTTGATCGCATAGCTGTAGTTAGAAGAACGTTCATTGAGCGTACGGAATGCTTCAGTCTCGACGGTTGGAATGAGAGCTCATACATTATACCAGAAAAGTGTCACCAGAATCAGAGTTCAGATATTGTACGAGAAAAGGGTATGAGTCTCAGTAGGAAACTTCTGACACGGCGTTTAATTCACAAATCATGGCGGATATGGCGGCGCAGGGTTTACACGAACTATGGCGTTGGCTTGGCTCATCGTCGTCTTGGCAAAACAAGATCCATAGAAGCAGCGATCAGAAAGTATACTCAAAAAAGTGTGTATTGAGTCTGACTGTGAAACTTCTGTTACGGCGTTTAAGCGTTCCCACACCATGGCGGATATCTAAACTTTGTAATTACTCTAAACTAATTGTATTGGTCCAATCAAAGTATCAAAACCCAATCAAGAAGAGTCAACTTGTCAATAGTTGACTTCAAGTGTGTACAAGGGTCTTGTTATGTTAAATACTTAGATAGATCATAGATCGAATGAATTCATATAAGTGTAACTAACCGTTAAATCAACACACTTATAACTAAGCCATCAAAGGATTCAGACCCAAACTAAACACATGCAAATAATAACCAGAACAAGTGAAACTGATCAACTACAAACCTTTCCTCTTAAGTGGCTGGCTGCTACTAACTTGACTTAACTTCTCTTCTTCTAGATTGTTTCTCCTGTTCTCACTGTGAAATATTAAGTTCCTGTGAGAGGTTTAACAAAAGTCAGAACTCATAAGAAGCAAGATGTTCAGAAACTAAAGTTCACATTTTAAGAAAACTATAAACCTGAATAAGGGAGGTTAGAGATACGATGAAGATAAAAGAGCACAAAAGAAAACCAGTAGTCAGATGAGGAAGGCAATGAATTTTTATTTGAAGTTATTGAATCATCAACATGATCAAGTATTTTGCATGGTACATATGATAGATAGAAGCCTGCTATATGATATTCCCTCTTCATCTGTGGAATCATCTCTGTGTATAACCTAAACTAAAACCTTTCCTAAATGTACACCAGAGCTCAGGTTCAAAAACTGTTCATATGTCATTCGAATAAATCCCACTCTTTGTAGTCACTTTTCAGATTTCAGATAAAGGTTCCATCTTGGTTGCTTCCAAGCCTGGAGGCGACAGTGGTGGTACCGCTGATACTTGAGATTTACCGTCAAGATCAAGATGAAATTCCAACACCTTCCTCCTACCAGTTGCCTGAGATGATTCTCGGGTATTGCTTAAAGTCGAATCAGCAGTTGAAGAGTTTTTCGAGAAAGACATGTGAGCTGCGGTTACCACGGAGCTGAAAACACCCGCTTCCCTAAGCTCTTGGATTATAACCTGTAAGATATGATAGCTTGTGGAAAACCAAACACTGATCGATCATGTCAAATAAGAAACGTGGTTTAGTTTTGTTGTGACTAACCATGGGAGCATAAATGCGGGTCAGAATTCCCTTCCTAAGGAGTTTCAACTTCAGTTTTTCATCTGTCCACACAACATGCTCTCTGTACCTGTTTAAGTGAAGCTTATTAAAATGCAGCAGAGGATAATAGAATGAAGAGCAATGATTATATTTAAATCTATATTGATAATTTGATACCATTGAAGCATTTCCTCTGTACTGGCGGTTGAAGCAATAATAAATGCCTACATGTGATGGCCAAGAGCTGTGACTCTATATTTCAGAATAATATGCAGGAAATAGAAAAGGAAAAACAACATAAATTTCCACTCACAGCTCTGTCAAACTCCAGCATGAAACATCTCTTGACATCCACTTTAGTGGGCTTACAGCCACAACGATCACGTCTTGAGGTAAGATCTGAAAATCTGGGATAAGTGTAGTGCAGCACGGCAGCTTCTTCTACTTTGACCTCACTGTATCAACGATAATATTGTCAGCACCCCCAAACAACTGAAATGGACAGGCTCAGGCTTCATGTCCTACTACAAGCTTCTATTTAATAAACCACACGAGAATCTAGCCTAATATATACAGGGGAACACGATGCCACATACAAAGAGCCAAATGATAGAAAAGTAAACGAGAAAAGATAATACTTTGGACTCTTCTTGTAGTTGTGCCATCGATGAGCACCATTGGGACGAAGATGGGTCTGAACACGGGCAGCAGCTTTCCCATTTCCATAGGTTAGAAAGTAGTTTGGGTTTCCACGAGTGGCCTCTTTATAGCTTCCAAAGTAAACATCTCTCGGAAGATGGTCATAGTTCTTCTTGAACATTGATACCTATAAAAAATGAAAGTACAACAGAAAATATAATCAAGTACCTATGGTAGGTCCGAAAATCATGTAATCAATTTCTCATGGGCATAATAAAGCTTTAGCTGGTAATGAAGAAGCACGTCGACACAGAAGATGATAATTTCTATACCTCACTGAAAGGTTCCTTGATATCATCTCGCTCACCACTGCTCTCCTGAAACAAGAACAATGCCGATGAAGCCAGAAGAAGCTAATCACAGTCTAAAAAGGAAAGTCCTATCTGAAAATGAAAATCATATCTCCTGTAAGACTCACATAATTAGGAAAGATAGCTATATCCACGTTTGCAGATACATTAGCCAGCAATTTCCGCAAAGAATATTCATGGGTTCCAGAAGGATGTATAAGCTCGTCGGTGTCTAGATGTATTATCCAGTCCATACTAGTGTCCTAAATACACCGCATAACAGCAACGTGCAGCGTGAGAAAGCAATCAAGTGATTATTACCACATGCCGTATCCAACCATGGAAAATGTAACAGATACCTGAGCCATTTTGATTGCCATTTCCATGTTCAAGGACTGTTTCACGAATAATTCATAGTTACACGGTTTGTAGAAGAAGCTCGCCAGCCAAGTCTCATTCCATATCCGGCTGTAAACCAAAAGGCAATGAAATATCATATTTAGTGGATTTATAGATCTAAAAGTAAGGTGAAGAATTCCCAACAAACATTTCAGTAAGTGACATGACAATCATAACAAAGGCACATCATATCAATTACCAATATTTTCTAACTGAAACACTTGAATCCATCCATGGATTCTAGACCACTCTTATATAACCCACAAAATCAGAACTTCATTCGCCAAAGATATTCACAAAAGATGCAGAAGAGAATACCTTTTGGCCTGCTGTTCTTCTAATTCTTTTGTCCTGTATATAACTTTCACACCCTGCAAAAGGGAAACACAGTTAGAGAAAACAAATCAATCAATAGGATCAAAGAAAAGTTACAGAACTTACAGGAATAGACTCCAAAACTCGAGACACGTTTGGTGATGCAGCCTTCCCCTCAACAAATAAATAAAAAGTTGAAACTCCAATAACTTTGTGAAAGAAGATCCATGGCAATGTTTGCTCTAAGCCAGCCGAAGTGCTCGTTGTGATACATATCTACCATAAAAACAAAAAAAAGTCAGAATCTTTACAAAAAAAAAAAAAAAAAAATGATTTTTACATATCACAAGTTTCCCACAACACTCGAATCACAAAATACCAGTCTAGCTATACAACGTAACTGCAACAAGTAATGAATTTGTAAATCCATCCCAATGAAACACATAGCAAGGATCAACGATATAAGAACAAGAAGACACGCGTAAATCAAATTAAAAATCAGAAGAAGAAGAAAAAAAAAAACAAAAATTGGAGAAAAAGGGACTCACCCTAGGTTTGAGATCCGATTGGTAAGCAAAATCCCAATCGCGGAAATAAGGAAACGAAGGGGAACGGCTCTGACCTAAGAGATCAACGCAACCGGAATCAGAAACTGAACGACGGGAAGAGCGTTTCTCTTGTTGTGTTGAAACCATTCCGGGGAACTCGTGATGATCCGTAGACCAATGGGTAACCGGGTCGTCGAGTCCGCCGCGCCATTGGAGAACGAAGGCAAAACAGGCGAGGGAGAGAGGAAGGAGAGTCACGAGCAAGAAAAGACGCGATGAAGAAGAAGGAGAGGACACAGAGGGTTTGGAAGAGGAGTGTTGATGACCCGCCGCCATGCTACAAAAACGCCAGTCGCATAGAAGAAAGGGAGTATGTATGTATGAATCCACAATGCGTTATGCGTATGTGTGGGAGGGAGACGAAGAAATTGAAACTGAAGAGAATTTGAAAGGAGTCTCTCTCTCTCTCTCTGGTGACGGAGCCGTTTTTCAGTTGGCCTTTCTTCTTATTTTCTTATTTATCAAAATCATAAATTAATATATATTTCCTTTTTTTTTCTCTTCTATTAAAAATTAAGATATTGACATGATTTAAAAATATAATAGTACAATCTAACTATTTTTTAATCAAAATATATAGTTTTCCTAAAATAAAATAATATGTTGAACAAAAATAAATAAACAAAATAATATTACATTGAATACAATTACTATAAAATAGTAGTACATCCTAACTATCATTAATTAGGTATAGAATAGTTTTTTCTCGAAACTAAATACACTTATTTTATACTAAAAAAAAATCACGTAATTGTTGAATTATTTATGAATACATCTATACTTGGAGTATAATATATAGTTTTTATATAGACTACATGTCAAATTTTGATTAGTTCTAGTGACTTATGTTATTCTGTTAATGTAAAGGATTGTAGTTTCGAACATGTCCCATAATCTTAATTCAGTATTATAAATGTAGCTAAAAGTTGATAACTCTTTTTTTTTGTGTGTGCACCAATATAACTTTATATTTAAATTGCTTAAATGCCTGTATAAAAAATTTGGTCAACATTCAACAATAAATTAGTTTTTTTTTGTTTTTCTTAAACTATTGAATTCGAATCAGTCTATCTTCTAATTTATTGCTGAAGAAAGCTGAGAAAAGTGCATTTAATTTTAGGACAAAACTGACGAAAAATACAGTAGTCGGCTTTCCCGGCAACGTAAAGTAATTAGATTTACTACTAATCTAGGCGATTTAATGATTATAGTTTCTGCCAAACTCTCTCTACTAACGCTACCAGTGACACATATAGAGGAAAGTTTTCTGCCAAACCCTTAACAAATAGGCTAAATCAGTAACTCCAGAATCTAATCAACGTGACACACGACAATATTGCATCAGCTAACAGCTATGCCTCTCTGGTTCTCTCTATATGACTTTCTTGAAGCTGACAGTTAAAAAGTATACGAAACAAGAGTTTCATGGTTTTGTTTCAACTGGTATAACTAAAACCGTTTTTAAAAATTTATCACAAGAATTCTAGTTTTGAAGTTTTCATGGTGTAATTTGCACATAGTTCGTCACCAATTCTTACTTTGTATGTTGTTCTTGACCAAAAAAACAATGGTATAGAAGGCTATATATATATATACACACACACACAAGCAAAGCACAATAGACAACTAAAGTATACCAATTGATTAAAAGCCTAAATCGCATCAATTGAACTTCTCATGCCAATATGAGCTCCAAGGAGTGGTCCAATGTTCCCATCCAAGACCGATTTCAGGTCTAGAATCTCTAAACCGGTTTTTGTATCAACCACCATCTTGTGACCCTTAGCGACATACCTCCTTGTTTCTTCCAAAATGTTATTTCTGTTGATTTTGTTTACATCCGAAATCTTTTGCTCTTTTGCTATCACAAGCAACTTTGCCTTTAACCGGTTTAGCGCTTTGATCCTGTTTGCAAACCGGTTTCTTTCTCCTGCATCAGAAAACCTATATTAGAATCTGCATAAAATGCAGTAAACCAAAGTGTAATGTGCTTAAAGATACCTGAAGATTCCACTGTAATTCCACTCGGAATGTGTTGAATAGAAACCATATGCTCAGCTACTTGTTTATTCTTTTTCGCAGGATACGATACAATCAAATCCTCGTCCTTTACGTCAAAATCAGGAGATGCTCTCAAGAATAATGGTATGATATCAGCAGTCGCTGAACATTCCTGACGCAAAGAAAACATCTTTTCAATTCTTTCCGGGGCAAGAAAATGGAAAAGTAAGTTGAGTTATAATTTGTCCTGAGTACCTCTTTAGAAGTCGAACTTGTGATAAGGCGATGCACTCCTCGCTCACCTAAGAGATAACCATAAGCAAACTCGAATTCAAACTCTATTGTGGCTGAACTTACGCCACTTTTATTGCTCAAGAAGCTACATTTCTCAGCCACCCTCGCATTTTGGCCTAGCTTTTCTGCCCATTTGATATACATACTTACAACTTGCTCTGTCCATATCTGCAAGTCCTCATATATGTGTATAAGAACATACAGAAACAAAGATACACGCACAGAGTTGGTAACTGTAGAAGTGCCTTGAGACTGATGAAAACAACCTGAGATTTTATGTCTTGAGATCCGGATTTTATAATCATACAAGCTCCTTCAGAGTCATATTGATCCCTTAGAAGCTTAGACATCTCATAGTGATCCAACGATCTACTTACATCGAGCGATGAATCGTAGGCTTGCTCAAACAGACTATAATCTATAGCATCCATCTCACCCAATTGTATGATTAGCTTAGCTTCTTCAGCCTAATTAACAGACACATTCATTCAAAACTAAATTTCTTGCAAAAGAAAAGAAAAAAAAAAGCAAGAAGATTTGGTAAGAGGAAACTAAAAGAACCTTGTATTTGAGGTCTTTGAGGATATCAACTGCTTTCTCTCGATCAGCTAATTTGAGAAGAATCTCATCAGATTTAGCTGGATCATCCCATAAATCATAGTAACGCATTGTTTCTTCTTGCTTTATCCATTGCTCTTCTTCAAGCTCAAGAGCATCCGGTGCTAACATCTCAGCCTTAAGAACAACATCTTTAATCTTCTTCTTTAGTGAAAACAATCCTGAGGCAAATTTTAAACCAGAATTTACACAAAATGCCACACCAAACAAAAATCATAAAGCTTCCAACTTTAATTTGTATAAAGAACAAATCCCTCAACCCAGTTCCAAATTTACTATTTTTCTTAGCCTAAAGACACATCAGAGACATACCCAATTGCTTGTAGACGGTGTCCATGTCATCCATGGACTGAGAGGCTCGAACAGAGTTGAGAGGAAATCGAGATGGTGTTCTCTTCCTGTAAAAGCGTCGCCATGAGCAGCCTCCGCCTGTAATCTTTGCCGCCATTTTTCCCTCGCCGGAGCTCCGACGAAATTTGTTAAATGAGGGGTTTAAGCTCGTTTCTTTGTCCGCGTTATGGGTCCTCCACAACCTTATCCTTAAGTCTCTGTGTTTTAAAATTTTGAGTCTCTAATGTCTTCCACGTAACTCCCCCTTCATTCTCATAAAGTTTAGTCAGAGAGAATCAGCAGAACCGAATTATGATAACATTTAGACGATCATTACAAAAATAATTCTTGGAGTAAATCATCCAGTGATGTGAAGGGCATTTATGTAATTATCTGTAGGGTTTAGACTTTTACAGTGTGAAGATTGAATTGAAGTCGGATTTGAACCAATACGCTGCGTTTTAGTTCTCTGAGACTATTTTGTCGATGGAGTTGCTTATCCCGGCAAATAAATAATCTTTGATTCATCCCAAATCAGAAGTGATACGCTCGAAGAAAATGGTGGTTTTGATTTCAAGTACCGTGACCATATGCAGAGTAAAACCAAAGCTTGAAGATGGAAGCTTTCGCGTTAGCCGGTTAATACCCAGACCCGAAGTTCCATTTTTCTCAGGTGAATTTTACTTTTCCGTTTTGTTGAAATTCGGATTAAGTTTTTCGTTTTCGTGATGGGTATCTGAAAGAACTCAACTTTTTAGTAGGGTTGAGTGATGAGAATAAGAAGAAGAAGAAATGTTTAGTTTCGGTTCAGTGTTTAGCTGTGAAGAAAGAACCAGTTGTTGAAAGCGTGGAAAGAGTTAAAGGGACAATTTTTCCCAAGAGAGCGAAAAATCTTATCATGAGTGAAGGAAGAGATGAAGATGAGGAGTATGGGAAGCTCATTTGTCCAGGTTGTGGTATTTTTATGCAGGACAATGATCCAGATTTACCCGGATATTATAAGAAGAGGAATGTTACCGCAAAGAACTTGGAAGTTGATGAAGAGGTGGATGATGATGAGCTTGATGGGTTTGAAATGGTTGATGATGATGATGATGATGATGATGATGAGGAGATGGAGGGGGAAGATGATGAGATAAAGAATGTAATAGAGGGTAGCAACTCTGAAAGTGAGAGTGAGTTTGACTGGGAATCAGATGAGTGGGAAGATAAGGAAGAGCTGAATGGTGTTGAATTGGATGGTTTTGCTCCGGCTGGTGTTGGATATGGTAATGTCACTAAGGAGAGGGAGAAGAAGAAACGGATTTCGAAATCAGAGAGGAAGAAGATAGCTAGAGAGGAGGCAAAGAAAGACAATTTTGATGATGTGACGGTGTGTGCTCGTTGCCATTCTCTTAGGAATTATGGCCAAGTGAAGAATCAGGCTGCAGAGAACCTCTTACCAGATTTCGATTTTGATAGGTTGATATCAACTAGACTGATAAAACCAATGAGTAATTCAAGCACTACAGTTGTAGTCATGGTGGTTGATTGTGTCGACTTTGATGGTTCGTTTCCCAAACGAGCAGCCAAGTCTCTCTTTCAAGTGCTTCAAAAAGCTGAAAATGATCCTAAGGGTAGCAAGAACCTCCCAAAACTTGTGCTTGTTGCAACAAAAGTAGACTTACTTCCGACACAGATTTCACCAGCTCGGTTAGACCGATGGGTGCGCCACCGTGCCAAGGCTGGAGGAGCGCCTAAGCTAAGTGGGGTATATATGGTTAGTGCTCGCAAAGATCTCGGTGTTAAGAATCTGTTAGCTTACATTAAAGAGTTAGCTGGTCCAAGAGGAAACGTGTGGGTTATTGGAGCTCAGAACGCGGGGAAATCTACTTTGATTAATGCCTTATCCAAGAAAGATGGTGCAAAGGTCACAAGGCTCACGGAAGCTCCAGTTCCTGGTACAACACTTGGAATATTGAGAATTGGTGGAATATTGTCTGCAAAGGCAAAGATGTATGACACTCCGGGCCTTTTGCATCCCTACCTTATGTCCCTGAGATTAAATTCAGAGGAGCGGAAAATGGTAGAGATAAGGAAGGAGGTTCAACCTCGGAGTTACAGAGTCAAGGCAAGCTCTCTCTTATCATATTTAAACAGTTTTTCTAAGGTTTTGTCTGCTCCCGTGGTTGAATGACCTAGAGCTCTAAACTTTAGAGCTTCTTGTAACCATTAGATAGACTCAATGTAGCAACTGTTTAACTGCTTTAGTATCAGTCACGCAAGTTCGTGTTCCGAGAACTAACCTAATTCTGCTGAATCTTTTATTTGTAGGCAGGACAGTCTGTTCACATCGGTGGCTTGGTCAGGCTAGACCTCGTTCGGGCATCGGTTGAAACAATTTACATAACAGTATGGGCATCGCATAGCGTTTCATTACATCTAGGAAAAACAGAGAATGCTGAAGAGATACTCAAGGGCCATTCTGGTTTACGGCTGCAGGTAAGTAAAGCTTGTTTCTCGCGCATTTCCTCATTTTAGCAACATCAGAATGTAATGGACACCCTTTTCGATATTAAATAGCCACCAATAGGAGAGAACAGAGCGTCTGAATTGGGAAACTGGGAAGAGAAGGAGATTCAGGTGACGGGAAGTAGTTGGGAGGTGAAAAGCATCGACATTTCAGTGGCTGGTCTTGGCTGGTTAGCTCTTGGTCTCAAAGGTGAAGCAACACTAGCATTATGGACTTATCAGGGGATTGATGTAACCTTGAGAGAACCATTGGTTATTGACCGCGCACCATATCTTGAACGGCCTGGCTTCTGGTTGCCAAAAGCCATAACCGAAGTGCTTGGAACACATTCTAGTAAGCTTGATGAAGCTCGTAGGAGGAAGAAGCAACAAGACAGCACAGATTTTCTCTCTGATAATGTTTCATAGTAACCTGTATGTACAAGTTACAGATCAGATGCCTTTCATCATCAGTGTAGTCATTTTGGAAGGTTTATAATGGTTTTTCTATTTTTGAAACATTTTTTAAATCCACATCGATTCATTTTCTAATAATTCATTCTGAAATTTAAATGGTTGCTTTAAATGGATTTTATCAAATAAGCAAAGTACATCTTAATATTTTAACTAAGAAATCTCAAACATTCCTTAGCTTTTTTATTTTTAAACTATGAATTTATTTAATAAAGGGATTTTAGCTAGGATTAAGAATCTATGTTGCATAGAAACGGAAACAGATATGCGGAAGCGAAACGTTTCGTATACGGGAAACAACTTTTTCTAAAATAAAGAAATGGAAACATTTTAGAAACATATGTATTATATATCTATATATAAATGTATATACATAATAAAACACCAAACATAAAAATATATCAAAAGAAATATTTGGAACAACACAAATTCAAAACATAAATATTAAATAATTGAATTAAAACACTAATAATATTAGATATTTATATGTATCATGAATATATATTTTCAAATTATTTATTTATTAAGTTTCTAAACTAATAAAAGTTTATGTCGTGTTTTCATCGTGTTTCTAAACAGATTTCTAGGAATCGTGTTTGCATGATTTGTTTCTATGTTTCCACAAGTTTTTCAGAAATGGACCTTAAAAGAGTTTACCTGCAACATAGCTAGAAATCATAAATTCCACTAAACTCAAAGAAAAAAAATACTATTGGTTAAATTCAAATTCATTGGAAAAATATATAATTCCAATGAAACTCTTAATTTTAAAAAAGGACCGGCATAAAGTTGTGTAGGCCGAGCAAGCCCATTGTGAAAATATATATATTTTATCAATTGCCGCCGATTTAACTTCCCTTTCTCGCCGGAATGTATCTTTCTTCCGGTTGCTGATCCCGGCGTCGAACACTTGCTTCTCCTCTGTCGTCTAACACGAGGTGCGTCTTACAAAGCCTTTTCGTAATTATACTAGTAAAATCTAATTAAGTTGAAATTGAAGATATTTCTAGGGCTCAGATTTGTGTTACGAATCTCGGTTCATCGTTCCGATCGTCAATTGCAGTGTAGTAGTAGATAATCTTCATCGTTTATGTTCCGATTTAGTAAGGATGCGAGTATTCTTCTGGGGTTTTATTGATTTTACTTTACTCTTACTTAACGTTGAAGCTGTGTTCTTAGATCTGTATACTTGCTCTCTCGTTATGGAACTGTCTCCTGTATTCTGTTCACATTTTGACCTCTTTGTCTCCAATTCGTATTGATTTGTTGTTTCTCTTTCGTTTTGCATTTTGGGAATTGTGTGGCAGAGATGAAGAGAAAATGTAGGATTTGGTTGCCTAAGCAACTCGCGTCAGCTGATGATTTGAGTCAGAGTCTATTGTTTGGGTGGTTCGTATGTCATTCCTCTTCTTGTCTTGATGTTGTTGTGGCCTTTAACTCTGATGAGAGCTCCTTGTCCAATGCCGGATCTAAGCTCCAAGTAATAATAAACTAACTCCACTTTCAGATTTTCTTTTGTTGCCCGTCTTGTTTCATGAATTTTGTACCTACCCTTTTCTCTTGCATTTTGATAAACAGAGTATGCGACATTTTTCCTTTGTGATTTCTAACAGGACGTACTACATAAAACAAATGAGAAGATGCCCTCAACTTTACGGGATAAGGCAGCATTTACGCTCCTTGGTCGTTATGATTTTAATGTTAATGGAAACTCATCCAAGATTACAACAGACAAAGGTGTGTGCAGTAAGGCCGGAGCTTATGGTGGTCCTTGCGGCTATAGTAGCCTATGCTGTGGTTGTCATAAGGTTGATGGCTTATTAGAGGATTTTAGGGAAGAATCTGTTAGCAGACACTGGATTCATCTGGTGCGTGATTCTTCGGAGCATAGAGTTATGGAATTTCATTCAAGTTCTAGACTGCATCATATACATTGGAATGGGGAGATTGTATCTCAATGCGATGTCCACGTATGTAAGTCATGATTTCTTTCTCCTGTGTTGTTCTTTTCTGAACCTTCAAGCTGCCAGTGTTTGACTCCTTTAAACATCAACATGTCAGGTTATAGTCTATGACATTCCAGTGTTTGGTTCTCACCATTTCTCGTTAAGCTTTTGGACATCTCCTCTTCAGACAAAAGCTCCTCTTAAGAAACCCAAGTGGGTTGATGATCTTCACAATAGGCAACCTCTGAATGATATGGTTAAGAAGTTTCCCAAATGCTTCTCTTTGTTCTGCTGTTTCTTTCTCGATTTGTTGCTAATATTCTCTTGATATTACGTAAGCAGGAAACTGTGATCTTGTCCATAAATTGCGCTTCAGCTGCCAAGATTGCCTATAAGAAGATCTCCACGCAGCTAGAGACTTCTTCTCGGAACTTTTCCATTAGTTATCTGTAAGCTCTCGTAATATTTTATTCGCATTGTTGAGTTCTTTTTATTCTCTCTTTGTTGTTAGTTGTTCTAAGTACTTGCATCTTGCTTTTCAGGATATCGTCTTTGACATGGCGGTTACTTGCCACAATTATAGGCTCTTTATCAAGTCTGTTTTATAGCCTTATCCAATTCTTCTGTTTACTTTCAAGTTTTCCGATTTTCTCATGGATACATATCGCATCAAGGAGGATACTCAAGAATACATGGATCAATTTCAGAGTACGCAGCTCTCAGATCTTATATTGGCCAATCTTCCTTGAGGAGAATGACATGATGTAAGTTCAATCATATACCAAAATTTGCATCTTTAGTAAAATCTGTTGACTTTTTCTGTTTGCCCTTGGCTCAAAATTCCATCTCTATATATTTTGCTTAACAACTGTGTACCTACTAATCTCTGGAGATAAAAAGTTTAATTCCAGATACCTTCATGCAATGCATTTCTCATTTTCCCGAGAAGTTTCACGCAGTTGTTAAGCTTTTCCAGTTTTCTGCCCTCGTCTTACGTAGACTGTTGCATTTTATGTGTATCTGGTTTGTTCTTGATTTTGTGCTATGCTTATTAATTTATGACAATCCTTCTGGATTTCAACAGGTCCATATGCTGTGTGGAACATGCCGAGAAAGCTGCACTGAAAAGACATTCTACGTGGTCGGCCATGGCTGTTGATCTAATTTTGGGGAACTTGATTGGTCTAGGTCTATTATTTAACACCGAAACTGTCTGCTCATGGATATTCAAGTTTACAAAGGAGTTCACAAATGATATTTTGCGGTCTGGTTGTGTGTGGTTGATGGGAGTTCCAGCGGGTTTTAAGTTAAACACAGAATTGGCTGGAGTTTTAGGGATGGTATCTCTTAATGTAATCCAGATATGGTCCACTCTCTGGGTATTCATGGCCTCTTTCATCTTTTATTTGATAAGAGCAATCGCCTTCCTAGGAATTACTTTTGGTGCAACAGTATCTGCCGCATTTGTCATAGATGTCATTACTTTTGCAACACTTCATATAATGGCTCTTCATTGGGCAATCACACTTGTGTACTCTCACCAAATTCAAGCTTTAGCAGCATTGTGGAGGCTTTTCAGGTAATTTGAGCATTAAACTCGCTGAGTTCTTTCATTAGTGAATCAGTTCCTTGGGTTCTTAAAGTTAGAAGCAGGAGACATGCAAGAATTTTCTGTTTACCTTTTAAATTCTTGAATCCAAAGAAAATACCAAGTATCGTTTCATCTCTTTGTCTGCTAAACCATTTTTGTTTATCTCAATTCCTTAAACCTTATCTTGAATTCTTCTTTGTTCTTTCAGAGGGCGAAAATTAAATCCTCTACGTCAAAGGTTGGACAGCTATGGTTACACTGTGAAGCAGCATGTGGTGGGATCTCTTCTGTTCACTCCTCTTCTGCTTCTGTTGCCAACAACATCAGTTTTCTACATCTTTTTCACCATTACAAGCACGACAATCAACTCCGTATGTATGTTGATTGAATTCTCAATCTCTGTCATCCATGCAACACCATATGCAGAGATTATGATATGGCTTGTCAGACGTGAAAGATTTCCTTCTGGTGTTTGGTTTGAAATGGAACACTGTGGAGACCATATCCTTGACTCCTCCTCAAATAATGCTTCTGAAGACAGAAGCAGTACAGACTCCAAAAATCTACTGAGAGAACATAATATTCCTGAGAAGAAATCATCATCTCTAATGGTTTCCAATCTTCGCAGCAATTTCTTAAGCTTAGGTGAACTCTTTGGTAGTTTTTAAGTCGAAAGACTATTTAATTTTGATGCTTTGTGTGTTTGTCTTTAATTTAGCCTGACATTATATGAACACATTGCAGGACAGATACTTTTGCCTCATTATAGAACAATATTTTCAGGAATATCAGCTTCTTCTCTGACTACATCAGCTCGTGGAGTCCTCAGTGGGGAAAGGTGAATTAATATGATGAGATCACAAATTTTATCCCATCCTTCTCTGTTTTCCAAAATTATTTAGCCTTGTGTTGTATTTTTTTTTTCCAGAATGCCATCAAAACTAGGGCTTGATCTGCCTCCTCCAAGGCCATGGATGCAAATGCCATTGAGACAGTACTGGGTCCTCTGCCGTAACTCCATCATCTCATCTGCGGCAAATGATGAATTCTCCAGTTGATCTTCTAGCGTTTTAACTCCATAGACACTCTCTGATCACTAACATTGGAAAACATGAAGTCCCCTTTTTTTTAATTGGGCCCTTGGTCCTAGATTTGTTCATCAGCTTTATCTCTGGTTTAACTATGTAAAAAATATTATTTTTTCTATGAATGATTTCATATATAATTACTTTTTATATTCATGATTTTATATGTAATTATTTTGCTAATAAAATTTGGGTAGCACTTTAAACCTCGAGAAAATTTCACTAACACTATAAACTTTTTAAATGATTTTATTAATACTTTGAACCTTTAAAATGATTTTACTAGCACTTTAAATCTTAACACTAACTTTCATTTTTGTACTGCCATAAAAAATAACGGAATAATAATATTCGTCAACGCGAAATTGTTAAACTATGTTGGTTTAATTTAAATTTTAATTAGTTTTAGTTTTTATAAATTAATTTAAAAAGAAATTGTGTCCATTTTCATTTTAGAAAAAAACTTTTACGACGTTAGTCTTCACATTATTAATCTTTTTAATAAATGCATCTCTACTGGATTCTGATTCAAATCGATTGACTTCTCATTGGAAACCAATGAATCGTCTAAATATATTGTCATCTTCAATTTTACATTTGTCAAATGTGTTAACCTTACCTCTGATTCTTTTTTTTTGCTTTGATTTTTTTTCAATTTTTTTTTATCAATTGTCATAAATAATTAAATTAAATTAAAGTAATTAAACAAGTATTTAAATCAAACCAGCATAATTTAACTATTTCACGTTGACGTATATTACCGTTTCGTCATCTTTCGTGGCGGTACAAACAGGAAAGTTGGTTTTAAGGTTTAAAGGGTTAGTGAAATCATTTTAAAGGTTTATATTGTTAGTGAAAATATCTCAAGGTTTAAAGTGCTACTCAATAACACTTTGAAGATTTAAAATGTGTTTTTTCCAATAAAGTTTAGTTGCATGTCAAAAATAAAAATAAAAAATTAATTAAATATTTTTTGTTATTTTCTAAATCTTTTAAAAGTTATGAAAATCAAAATGTGGTATGAGTTTAAAGCCTAGAATAATTGTAAAAGAAAAAAAAGGTAACAAAATCTGTAAAAAGCAAATTAGTTTTGGATTCCCTTTCCAAAATATTTAAAAAAACCTTCCAAAAATATTTAGATATACTTCTTTTTTTTCTGACTAATATTTAGATATACTTTGAAAACCTGTAAAAAAAAAATTAAGATTAGTAATGAAATTAGTACATGATTGATTTTGAACGTGTCTACCAGTGATACGATAACCGTTAGAAAGAAAGAAACAAAAAAAAAATACTTCATAAACCTAAAGATTCGTGTATAAATAAAAAAGCGCTTTTCTCTGTTCTCATCATCTTCATCTTTCCCCACAAAGCAAAAGAAAAAAAACAGCGAAGAAGAAGAAGAAGAGCAAAACAACTACGATGACTCAAGCTCCACTTAGTGCTCCCCCTCAACAAGGTGTGTCCCCCTCTCTCAGATTCTCACTTCTCTTTCGTTATTTTCGAAATTTTGATCTTGATTTGTCATTTTCGAAATTTCTTGTTGTTGTTGTTCTCTTCTCTGCATGGATCGATCTCTGAATCCGTTAACTATGTTCTCTATCTGATTTATAATAGGTTATCCACCAAAGGACGCTTATCCACCAACGCAAGGACCACCCAAGGACGCTTATCCACCTCCTGGACAACCCTATCCTCAGCAAGGATATCCTCCACAGGCCTATCCTCAGCAGGGATATCCTCATCAAGAATATCCTCAGCAAGGCTATCCTCCTCCGTACGCACCTCAATACCCACCGCCTCAGCAACAACAGCAGCAGAACCGCAGTCCTGGTATGCTTGAAGGATGGTAAGTATACTCATTGCTCCATATTCATATTATGGTTTTGGAGAACTCTTACTTTTGATTTGATTAAAGGGTTTTATCATGTCTCCTTTGTTTATAAGTTTGTTTTCCAATGGTGACTAGAATCTACTATGAGAGTCTTTGTGCTTTGTTTTTGATTAAAGGGTTCTGGCATTTTGTATTCGAAAATATGTGAAAATGAGGATGATGATGATGATTTGCTTTTGCTTTTGCAGCCTTGCTGCTCTGTGTTGTTGCTGTGTCTTGGACGCTTGCTTCTGATCTGAGTAGTAGAGTCGCTCTCCTTGAAGCGATATTGGTTTACTGATAATGATCATCATCTCATATTATTCTCTTTCCGTTTTTTTTTTTTTTTTTTTTTTTTTTTTTTTTAATGATGAAACCATTCTCATAGACATTCTTCTGCTTTCTTTAATAAGTTTCACTTATTTGGATGTTGCCAATGGGCATTATATGTAATTGATTGGGTGACCCAATTTGTTGTTACAAAGTATTGGCCTTATATTATACACACCTCTCTTCTTCGTAGCTTCATCTCTAACGTTGCATAGTAAGATCATTTGTGAAAATGATAACTAACTCGCAGCTCTACTTTAAAAAGTGTTGCTTCTATTGAACGCATACGATCCAGACAAAGCAAGTAGGCTATTTAGAAACCTAGAAAACACTCTGTTTTGGGGGTGGGTTAAGATCAGCCCTTAGTAATAGCCAATTCTGATATCCTCTAACACAAAACAGAATATATTAGACAAATGACCTAATTGATGTATCGTATTAGAGACAGAAAAGAAAAGACTGAAGGAGGATTGTATCTTAAAAGCTATAGCAAAAAAATCACATGTCATCTTCGATCCAAAGTGGGTTCTTCTTCTTCCATGTTTGTGACTGATGATTAGTCGGCTTTTCACGTATAAGCTGCAGAGACAAAGAAGCACGAGTTGATCAACCAATACTAGACCATCTCTCTTTTGGGTCTTCTTGTCCACTACTTTTGGATTAGCAGCGACAAGGCTTGTAGTCGGAGGAGATGCTCGTGGGTAGAAGAAGTCAGTCGGGAAGAAACTGTATTGAACTCCGGCCATTTCTTAAACTGTTTCTCTCTTCTCTCTTTTGTCAGTTATAGGTTTGTTAGAAAAAAATGGTTTCGTTGCGAAGAGAGACTATTTATTGGCAAAAATGCCAAAAAATAGAGTGAGAGAGAGAGAGAGGCAAAAGCTGACTTTTACACTTCACAGGTTGAAGAACTTGGGGCTTCTTCTTTTTTGGTTCTTTATGCGAATCAGTTAGTGTAAAATTAGGATATCCGAATAAAAATTGCACAAATTCTAGGGCGGTGGTTGATTTGTCAAAGAACGTTAGAAATCAAATCGCAACACTTCACTCAAAAACATTTTTAAATATTCTTTTTTTTGTTAAAAAGTTTTCATAAATATATAAAAAATCAAGTTTACATAATATAACTAATACAAGCAAAGAAAAAAGAACGAAGACTACCAACAGCTAGAAGGGTGAACGATTGAAAACAAACAAAGACCGAAGAAAGCAGACCGAAGAAAGGAAAGAAAAAGCAGAGCCGAAAGCTTGTCAAAAAACTTAATACAACCAATATTGAAGAAGAGAGATCCCTCGCTTCAAACCCAATTGCAACATAGAACTACATTTGTTATTCATGGTGGAGACGATGCTTGTTGCTACTGAAACTGGGGAGACCGAAAGACCTTCATGGAATCACCGATTTTTCTTTCTCCACAGTTCATAGATTGTACCCTGCCAACCTTGAAGGAGAGCAAGTTTTGTATGCTTTGATGCTGAAACTGTTGGCATCCAAAGGAGGATCTGGTCCCAAAGAAGAGGAGGACATGATATCTTAAGTCTTTGTGTTATCAAACTCCACACTTCAGCCGAAAAGGCACATTCGAAAAAAGGTGATTTCGAGATTCAGGTGCCAAACCACAAAGAAGACAATCTAACTCAATATCTACTCCCCAAGTAGACAAACGATCAAGAGTTGGGTTGCGATTCAGTATAAATAACCATGAGTTTATAGCATGCTTTGGAATGACAGCTTTGTGCCACACAAGAGGGGCCCAAGATTTTACTTGATTCGAAAACCTGACAACATTCCACACAACTTTAGAAGAGAAAGATTGTTTTATACCGTTTATTGCCCAGACTGGAATATGACTTGCTGATGACATAGTAATGGTAGAGATAAAAGCATGGAGAAGAACTTGTCTCTCTG
The DNA here is from genome assembly GCF_030686135.1 of Camelina sativa. Classification (NCBI taxonomy): domain Eukaryota; kingdom Viridiplantae; phylum Streptophyta; class Magnoliopsida; order Brassicales; family Brassicaceae; genus Camelina; species Camelina sativa. The sequence continues at coordinate 25,086,122 of NC_141883.1, read as the reverse complement.
ATCTGGCACTAGGAAGAGACCATCCATTCTCATTTCTCAATTCAGCGACAGTTGAAAACAAAGGGATCCGTAAGTGACTAGGCCCATCTGAACCAAGGAAATGGTAGAGAGATCCAAAAGGAGTCCATGGCTCCCACCAAAAGAAAGTAGAATCACCATTTCCAATATGGATGCTGAGAAATTTAAGAGCTTTGGAATGAAGTTTAAGTAATTTTCTGAAGTTCTAAGAGTAAGAAGCATTCTTTTCATTGAGTGCCCATAAAGGAGATGTAGAAAGATACCTACTTTTTATCCAGGCCACCCAAAAAGAACCAGCTCTAAAAAACAGCATCCAAAGAAGTTTCAAAGCACATGTTTCGTTCCAACTACTAATGTGCCTCAAACCAAGTCCACCTTCTAACTTAGGGAAGCAAATGTTAAACCAAGATAATTTAGCACCTGAGGGAGTGTCTACCTTTCCATGCCAAAGGAGGGAGCTGCAAAGACTGTTAATTTTTCTAATAACCTTCATAGGGAGGAAGAACGCACTAGTCCAAAAACCTATAATTCCGGGGATAACTGAAGATAAGAGAGTTAACCTACCAGCCAAACTCCGAAACTTATGAGTCCAACCATTCAGTTTCTTCCGAATTTGAGATAGCAAAGGATCACAATGTTTCACTGAAAGCTTTTTGGAACATAGGGGAAGACCTAAGTACCGGACTGGAAGAGTGGAAGAAGTCAAATTAAAAATAGTCTTTAACCGGTTCAAGTTATCCTCACTTACACCGGAACAAAACAAGGAGGTTTTCTCAATATTCATTGTCAAACCAGAGATTTCCTCAAATTTTGCAAGAACAAACATAACTCCGCTCAAAGAATGCTCTGATCCCTCTAAGAAGATTAATAAATCATCAGCAAAGCATAGATGAGTAAGCTGAAGGTCCTCACACCCAGGGTGGTACTTGAAAGATCCTTCTAGAGCAGCTTTATTCAACATTAAGGATAACACATTCATTATCATAACGAACAGAATTGGGGATAAAGGATCCCCTTGGCGCAGACTCGTCCGTCCTTTAAAGAAGCCTAAAAGTAACCCCATTGATACTAATACTGAAAGACGGAGAACACACACAAGCTCTGATCCAGTTAATGAAAATAAGAGGAACCTTATAAGCCTGAAGAGAATCAAGAAGAAAGTCCCATCTAACTGAATCAAAAGCTTTTGAGATGTCAACTTTGAGTGTGATTCTTTCTCCACCAGAATTAAGATGATAATCTTGCATAACTTCTGAAGCAAGAAGCACATTCTCTATTATAAGCCTGTCCTTTACAAATGCGGTTTGGTTTGGAAGTATAAGGTCAAGAAGCAGACTATTTAATCTGTCTAACAAGAGACGAGATATGAGCTTGTAAACCGTATTAAGACAAGAGATGGGTCTGAAGTCCTTCAATTCAACAGCCCCTGGCCTCTTTGGAACTAGGATAAGAGATGTGGAATTTAAGGCAGTTGGGATAAAGGAATCATGAAAGAACTGGAGCAAACTCAATGTTAATTCCTGCCCAATAATAGACCATGTAGCCTTGAAGAACTCTACAGGAAATCCATCTGGTCCTGGTGTTTTATTGAGAGGCAACTTGAGAAGACAAGCTCTTATAGCTTCAGCAGAGAAAGGAGAGGAGAGAGAAGATTGCTGCTCAATCGAACAAGTTGTATGGATTAAAGAACTAAAGAGCTCAGGTAAATCAGGACAAAATCTGCCTCTAACTGAACGTAGGATCCCAGCAAAATAGTTGATAGCTAGATCATGAGTTTTTTGGAGAGATGAAGTGAAAGATCCATCCGGTTTCAACAGAAATTTGATCGCATTTCTAGCATTCCTAGCCGTAGTAACCTTATGGAAAAAAGAATTATTAAAGTCACCTTCACCCAACTATCTTAGACGAGACTTTTGTCTGTAAAAACTCTCCTCCACAAGACTAAGATGCAACCACCCCTCCAAAGCTAATTTTTCATTATGAATATTGATCTGAGAAGGGACATTCAAAGCTAACAGCTGAAGATCATTGAGCTTGGAGTGAGCCTCAGCAACTCTCTTTTCTAAGCCACTAAAATTGTTCTTCATCAAATCTTTTATAGGCTTTTTCATCATTTTCAGCTTGAAATAGAAGTCTTTAAGAGTAAGAACTGATATACCAACATGTGTCCAAGCTTCCATAACAGAATCTAGAAAACTTGGATGCTTTGTTAAAAGCGAAAAAAAATTAAATGGCCTAGTACCATAAGACGGAGGAGGTGTGACGATATTTATATGACCAGGTGTATGATCAGAGAACTCAGGGGCTTGAAAGGTACAAAAAGTAGAAGGGAATCTTAGCAGCCAACAACCATTCACCAAGCATCTGTCTAGTTTTTTCCCAATCGGATCTCCTGATCTTTTGTTCATCCAAGAAAATTTAGGTCCACAAAAGGGAAGATCAAAGAGACCTAAGTCAGCTAAACAGTCTCCAAACATACGCATACCTCTTGTAGAGCTGACCGTATTATTATTTGAGGTTTCTGCTGGACTAAGAATCTCATTGAAATCCCCATTAATCATCCACGGCATGTTTGCTAAACAGAGAGATGTGTTTCTATCATGAAGTGAACTCCAAAGATTTTTCCTTTCCTCTTCCTCGGTAGATACATAAACCGCTGTGTAAATAAGAACTGACCCATCCTCCAAAGAAACCTCACAAGTAATTGACCGAAAGTCAACAAAAAGAACTGTTGCTTTAGTCGAAACTTTGAAAATGATCCAAATCTTTCCTAACTCCGAGAACTGGTAATTAGACAAAAGAGACCACTCTGAACCAAGAACTGACATAATAAAATCCTTACTAGCTTCTTTAACATGTGTCTCCAACAAAGCTCCAAAAGTGACAGGACGACTACGAAGTCAGTTATAAAGAGGTCGATGCTTTGAAAAATCATTAAGACCTCGCACATTCCAAAAAAAGTTGTCTGACATATAAACAAATTATGGAGTGTGACGCTTCCCTCTTTGCAGGGAGAGAACGCCACCTTGAGCAGGTGAGATTTGGTCATACCTTTTTCTCTTTGATTTCTTATCTTTGGAGGAGGCTGAAGAGGGAGAAGAACCATAGAGAACCAGCGAATAAGACATCTCACCCAAGACCAAAGCATTTTCCTCTACTGATAACAGTTCAAAAGGGTTTGAGATGGAAGTAGAAGGTTTAACCACTGAGAGTAAAGGCGAGGAAAGAATACTAGGGGTGGCCAATTAAGGCAACTGAACAGAATTGGTCGAAGCTACATCCAAGTCCACAGAAGAACATTCATGAGCAAGGGGTAACCCAGATGGAGCGGAAACAGAGGGAGCTCTGATAACCTGAGAGAAAGTAGGTAAATCCTCTTTTCCATGAACCATAGAATCTGAAGTAGGGGTCGAAACTTGTTTAACATGGCCTTCAGACACGGGTTTCCAAACCTGTTGCTTTTCCACATGAGTTGATGAAGAAGCATTATTTCCAGGTCCTTTAGGGGTTTGCTTCTCTTTTCCAGCCAAAGAAGATTGCATATGTGAATTAATAGCAGTAGGACAAAGTGAAGCTTTATGTCCAATTTCATTGCAAAGAGGACAAAGAGGAGGTAACCAAGGGTAAGAGACATTAAGAAGCAAGACATGTACATCATCTCGTTCTATTTCCAACACCGATGGAAGAGGTTTCATAAGATCTACAATTACTTTTACCTCGGCAGAGTTGACACTAGTGAAAGGTTTATGATCCACTGCTCGCCCCAACGGCCTACAAATGATACTTAAACCCTCTGGAGTGATTAAATCAAAAGGGATATCCTTAATAGATGCCCAAACTGGCGCTTTCTCTAATGAAGGAGGATTAAAACTGAATTCTGACTTCCAAGCCGTGACAAAGAACGGAGAGTCACCTACATGCCATAATTCATGTTGCAGCACCCTATTCCTTAACGATGGAGAGGGGATATGGAATAGAAAAGCATTGGAGGTCAGTTTATGAATTGTGACTCTTTTATCTTTACCCCACAGAAAGTTTAAAACACCCCAAATCTTCCCATAAGATGGAGCCGTTCCATAGAAGATGCCCACAATGAAATTTTCATGAAGCTTTGCACCTCTTTCAAACACAGAATTTGAAACTTTAACCTGAGGGCGACTTTCTGTAGACATAGAAATCGGAGCTGATGAAACAGGAATCTTACTTGAAGAAGTAAGATTTTTTGCCCAATTAAACCCTGAGTCGGTAACACCAGGCGAAGAAGCTTGTCCGGGATAGAGAGGAAGAGACGAATTGTCTCCAACCAGAGAAGAAGGAGCCGCTCCGAGAACTCCTTTCTTAGAGAGAATAGTATTAATTGGCTGCGGAAGAGAGGAAGAAAAAGGTAGATCTGACATCTCTACATCGACAAGATGAGGAAACTGAACTGGCAAAAAAGAACTAGAGAGAGGAGAAGAAGAATCTAGAAGAGCTGGCGGAGGGAGAGAAAGCAGAGCTTCTGCCATTGAAAAAACAAAGCTTAACGGTGCTGAAATTGGACCCGAAGAAAAATCGCTTCTGTTTTCACCAGCTGACGTCACTTTTTTTGTGTCGGTCTTGCAAAAATCAATACACTAAATATTATATGACTTACTTTAACATTTTTAAATATGAGATAATTTTTCATGTGTTTGAATGGCCACATGATTTTTTAATCGTATTAGATATGTGGAAAGTGTGAGTATTATACCACTGACTATGTATATATTCTTGCGTATTTAGTTTTTTTATGTGGTCAAAAACTTTCGTGGATTTTAATAATAGTGCTCGTCGTCGTCTTCTTGTTACTCAAAAGAAAAACACGTTTTACTTAATATATTAGCACGATGCGTAATCCATGCCTCATTAGACACTAGATTTGAGACCAATCAAAATATTTCTGATTATATTTGTTGTTTTGTTAATATGAGATGAGACCGTAGTAATCAAATATCAAGATCAACGATTATCTTATATTATTCTTATATATAAATCTTTCCTCATGAATCATGCTATTGTGAAACTAACATAACATTTTAAACCACTAAAAAAATAACATAAGTACATATCATTCAGTCTGGTATCAAAGAGAGTCTTAATCATCTATTTCAAAACGGTAATAGATTAAAGGCATAACTCATATTTCATAAGGCAAAGTTCACAGATATTGAACCGAAAGCGAATATAGCGTATTCATGGTTTATATTCGTCACATGGGACAATTTTACCAAAAATCACAAAAATCCACGATTAAATTGTTCTCCATACATCTTTAACTTTAACACATGGAATCACGAAAAAACAATTCTACTAAGTACTACCTAACAACCCACACCACTTTAGAGTGTAGAGAACTATTAAATAAGCATTAATTCATTCACAAGATCAACGAGTTTACATAAATCATAAGTACTTGTTAAATTTCACTTTTCCAATTTTAAATTGTGGTACACATACTACTTACCCATACGTTTATCCAATACATGAACCTCGGTTATTTGGGTGGTAAACCAAGTGGACTATTACGAAAGCCCAATTACAAATTAAAGAAACCCTAATAAAGCCCAAGAAGGGAATACAACTTGAAGCTTGGGTTTGGAATGTGTCATCACTGTCACCTAAAACCCTAAAAAACCCTAGTCCCTTTATAAATTACAAATCAGTCGTCTTCTTCCTCTGCTACAAACTCTTTACGCCTCCTCCTCCATTTTTCAAAACCCTAATCCAGCCGGAGCCATGGCGGAGGTCGAAATCTCACGCTCGGAGAAGAAGAAGCACAGCAAGAAGGAGGAGAACGATGCCGACACCGGAGACTACATGATCAAGCCACAGAGCTTCACACCATCCATCGACACTTCCAAGTGGCCCATCCTCCTCAAGAACTACGACCAGCTCAACGTCCGTACCGGTCACTACACTCCAATCAGCGCCGGTTACTCCCCTCTCAAACGTCCTCTCCAGGAGTATATCAGGTACGGTGTCATCAATCTCGATAAACCCGCGAACCCTTCTTCTCACGAGGTGGTTGCTTGGATTAAGCGTATCCTCCGTGTTGAGAAGACGGGTCACAGTGGGACTCTTGACCCTAAAGTCACGGGAAATCTCATTGTCTGCATCGACCGAGCTACACGGCTCGTGAAGTCGCAGCAAGGTGCGGGTAAAGAGTACGTTTGTGTTGCTCGGCTTCACTCGGCTGTCCCTGATGTTGCTAAAGTGGCTAGGGCTCTTGAATCGCTCACTGGAGCTGTGTTTCAGAGGCCGCCTTTGATCTCTGCTGTTAAAAGACAGCTTAGGATCAGGACAATCTACGAAAGCAAGCTGCTTGAGTATGATGCTGATAGGCATTTGGTTGTTTTCTGGGTGTCTTGTGAGGCGGGTACTTACATTAGGACTATGTGTGTTCACTTGGGTTTGCTTCTTGGGGTTGGTGGTCATATGCAGGAGCTTAGGAGGGTTAGGTCTGGTATCTTGGGTGAGAATGATAACATGGTTACAATGCATGATGTGATGGATGCCCAATATGTCTATGATAATACCAGGGATGAGTCTTATCTTAGGAGAGTGATTATGCCTCTTGAGGTGATCTTGACGAGTTACAAGAGACTCGTTGTCAAGGATTCTGCTGTGAATGCAATCTGTTATGGTGCTAAGTTGATGATTCCTGGGTTGTTGAGGTTTGAGAATGACATTGATGTTGGTACTGAAGTTGTTCTTATGACGACCAAGGGTGAGGCTATTGCTGTTGGGATTGCTGAGATGACAACATCTGTAATGGCAACTTGTGATCACGGTGTGGTGGCTAAGATTAAGCGGGTGGTGATGGATAGAGACACTTACCCGAGGAAGTGGGGTTTGGGACCGAGGGCTTCGATGAAGAAGAAGCTTATTGCTGATGGTAAGTTGGACAAGCACGGGAAGCCAAATGAGAAAACTCCAGTTGAGTGGAGCAGGAACGTGGTTCTGCCTACTGGTGGAGATGCTATGATTGCTGGTGCTGCTGCTGCTCCTGATAGTGCAGCTGTGGAGAAAAAGGTTGAGGCTGAGAATGGAGAAGCACGCAAGCGTAAGCATGATGATAGCAGTGATAGCCCTGCTCCTGTTACAACCAAGAAATCTAAAACCAAAGAAGTTGAAGGAGACGAGGCTGAAGAGAAGGTGAAGTCTTCAAAGAAAAAGAAGAAGAAGGATAAGGGAGAGGAGAAAGAAGAAGAAGAAGAAGAAGCTGTGTCTGCGAAGAAGGAAAAGAAGAAGAAGAAAGATAAGAAGGAAGAGGATAAAGAAGAGTTAGCTTCACCAAAGTCGGAAAAGTCTGAGAAGAAGAAGAAAAAGAAGAGCAAAGAGACGGAGGAAGCTGCTGCTGTTGAAGATGAATCAGCAGCGGAGAAGAGTGAGAAGAAAAAGAAAAAGAAGGATAAGAAGAAGAAGAACAAAGACAGTGAGGATGATGAGGAATGAGATGGGGTTTGTGTTATGGTAGTACTCGTTTTTTAAGTTTTGAACTCTTTTGATTTTGTGGTATCTATGGAGGAAAAAAGTGAGACAAAAGGCATTCTATGCTTGTATTCTAAGTCTCACTTTCCGTTTACTTAAATCAGTTTTTATGTTTCTACTTTATTTTGTAAGGTTAGTTTTCAGTTTTAAGCAGATTCTCCCTTAGTTATATGACTGTGGTCTCTCTGTTTTTGGTTCTTGCCCTTAATGTTTGTCACTTTGTCTGTTTGGCAATAAGGATAAGATTCAGTCTGATTGGTTACAGGGTTTAAACTCCTAATAAATGGGCCTTAATGACTATATAAATTTGGGCCTGGTTAATCCCTCAGTTATTAAAACTCGGATGATACCAAACTTATTTAATACGAACAAGAGAGGTTTGAATTCAACGGGTTTATTCGTCGCTACACGCAAGTTTTAAAAATACAGAGACTATTTGTGCAAAAGAACAAAATCTTATTCCTTTTTCAATTTGTCATGTTCCCGAGTTTAGGTTCCCAAAATTAGTAAGTCTAAAGATTAGGTTGGGTCTTAGATCGCCATTTTTGTCTCTTAGCAAAAAATGAATCTCAGGTTTCATTTAAATTAATTATCTCTGTTTTTCTTTGCTGTAACGAAATCTTGAAGAGCTCCATAATACATCGGAATCTTTTATTTTCCAATGTTATCTCGCAGATCCCTATGCACCTCCCATCACTTGCTGTCTCATATTCTTTCTCAATCTCAATTCCTCGGTGGATTAGCGATCTCTCGTTCTGTTCTCTAATGGGTTTGATAGGTCAGAGAAAATTGATCTATTGGCTCATCTGATTCTGGTCTTACACAAAAAAAAAAAAAAAACTGGTATCTGGATTCGTTTCTTCGGGCTCATCGTAAAAAAACAGTGATTAGGTTCTCGTCTTTGAGTCAGAGACAATGGATATAAGCAATGAAGCAGGCGTTGATGCGTTCTCAATTATAGGACCCACGTCTATAATCGGTAGAACAATTGCCTACCGGATCTTGTTCTGCAACTCAGTGTCTATATTCAGACACAAACTCTACAGATTTCTCAAGTTTTTCTTCAGAGGAGGCAGGGTTTTACTATCACCGTTTGTGTCCTTACTACATCCCAGGAATCCACAAGGGATATTAGCAATGGTGATGACGATGGCCTTTCTGTTGAATCGCTACACAAGCCTAAAAGCAAAAGCTGAGATGGCTTACAGGAGGAAATTCTGGAGGAACATGATGAGAGCTGCATTGACATACGAGGAATGGTCTCACGCCGCAAAGATGCTGGATAAAGAGACTCCAAAGGTGAACGAGGCAGATCTCTTCGATGTGGAGCTCGTGAGGAATAAGCTTGAGGAGCTTAAGCATAGACGTCACGAGGGATCTCTAAAAGACATTATCTTTTGTATGAGAGCTGATCTTGTTAGAAACCTTGGTAACATGTGTAACCCTGAGCTTCACAAGGGAAGGCTTCATGTGCCGAGATTAATTAAAGAGTACATCGATGAGGTTTCTACACAGCTCAGGATGGTTTGTGACACGGACACTGAAGAGCTTCCTTTGGAGGAGAAACTCTCTTTTATGCATGAGACTAGACACGCGTATGGAAGAACGGCTCTGCTTCTGAGCGGAGGAGCTTCTCTAGGGGCTTTCCATCTTGGTGTGGTCAAGACGCTTGTGGAACATAAGCTCTTGCCGAGAATTATAGCCGGTTCAAGCGTGGGATCCGTAATGTGTGCTGTTGTGGGGACAAGGTCATGGCCTGAGTTACAGAGCTTCTTTGAAGGCTCTTGGCATGCTTTGCAGTTCTTTGATCAAATGGGAGGGATTTTCACTACTGTGAAACGGGTTATGACTCAAGGGGCAGTCCATGAAATCCGGCATTTGCAATGGAAGTTGAGGAATCTCACCAACAACCTTACATTCCAAGAAGCTTACGACATAACAGGACGGATTCTAGGGATAACAGTTTGTTCCTTGAGGAAACACGAACCGCCTAGATGTCTCAATTATCTGACTTCGCCTCACGTTGTGATATGGAGTGCAGTGACTGCATCTTGTGCTTTCCCAGGTCTTTTCGAGGCTCAAGAACTCATGGCCAAAGATAGAACTGGAGAGATCGTACCTTATCACCCACCTTTTAACTTAGATCCTGAAGAGGGCTCAGGAGAATCAGTTCGGCGCTGGAGGGACGGTAGTTTGGAGATGGACTTACCGATGATGCAACTCAAAGAGCTTTTCAATGTCAACCATTTCATTGTCAGTCAAGCCAACCCTCACATAGCACCCTTCTTGAGGATGAAGGAGTTTGTTAGAGCTTGTGGAGGTCGATTTGCTGCAAAGGTATGTATTCATATTCATCCACAAGTAAACAGACATACTTATCATTCATTGCCTAATTGGATCTCTTGATCTTCCCAAAGCTCGCTCAACTAGCTGAGATGGAAGTGAAGCATAGATGTCATCAAGTACTAGAACTCGGGCTTCCTCTAAGAGAAGTAGCTTCCCTATTTGCTCAAGAATGGGAAGGTGATGTCACTATCGTCATGCCAGCTACTTTTTCTCAGGTAACCAAAGCTTAATCTCACTGCAAACAATGTATCCCAACTAGAACATTTCACTCTAATTCAATTCTTGTATTGAGAGTCTCTACATCCTTTGCTCTGTGTGTTTCCGGATTCCAGTACTTAAAGATCATACAGAACCCAAGCAATGTAGAGATTCAAAAGGCGGCAAATCAAGGAAGGAGATGCACCTGGGAGAAACTCGCAGTCATCAAAGCAAACTTCGGGATCGAACTAGCACTCGACGAGTGCGTCGCCGTTCTCAACCACATGCGCCGCCTTAAACGCAGCGCTGAAAGAGCCGCTGCTTTCTCCGCAATCTCTTCCTCCCCACCATCCAAACATCTCTTAGCCGGAGCCAACAGATTCAACGCATCTAAACGAATCCCTTCCTGGAACTGCATAGCTCGTCAGAACTCATCCGGATCCGTCGACGATGATGTGCTCGCAGAAGCTTCACGGTTGTACCAGCACATCGTGGTTGGATCCGGGAAGACTAGTAACCGAACCAGCAACTTAAGCCATTCGTATGACGCAGGAAGCGAAGGAGAGTCACCAGAAGCTGAAGATTGGACGAGATCTGGTGGACCGTTGATGAGGACATCGTCAGCTCAGATGTTCACAGACTACGTCCAGAATCTCAACGCCGTTGATCCAGAACAGACGACGATTGGTGACTCCGATAGGGCTCCGGAGACCGAATTGAACGCGGCTGCTGCTGCTGCTTCTTCTTCTTCTTCTTCCAGCATCACGGTTACAGAAGGAGATTATCTTCAGACGGGGAGGACACACAACGGAATCGTGTTGAATCTCGTTAGAGGAGAGAATCTGAGGATGAATCAGGATCTGGAAGATAGCGAAACTGAATGTGAAACTCCGGAGAGCGTGCAACTCGAATCGCCGGAAAAGGACATTATTGACGGAAATAGCTCGGCGTCTGAAGACGGAGACACTAGTACTCCTCAGGCGAATCTAACCCACGAGTGAGTGACTCTACTGTATATAGTCTTCAGACGTTTTTGACTGACCAAGTCAAAGGGAAGGACTAGGTTGCAAACTTCTCCCTATACTGTGCTTCAAAAGTTTTGTAGAATAGTCCTCTAAATTTTGAGAAAATCTCAATTTAGCCTTGAAGCTTCTTTAACATCCAGAATTCACCAAACCTTTTTTTTTTTTTTTGTTAATTTCTTCTTCTTTTTTTGTTGGTCAATTTTTTTTTTTTTTTGTAGTTTTATCCAAAGAGTATTGTTCATGTGTTCACCCAAATTAAAAAAAAAATATAAGAATTTCAAAATGGCTACAAAGTTACAAGTTCTGCTGTCTTTTGTCTTCGAATACACTAAGACAAAAGACACTTCCATAAATATAGGCTTTTTTTTTTGTTTTTCCTTTTTTGGAAATTTCTTTTTGTTAGCCATTATAATATTTAGCCAAAAGAAAAGAAAATGTTATGGTCAAGATCGGTAACATGCATTGTTTAATTATATAAGAAAATTGTTAAACGTTAATCTAACGACCGACTTTTGATGAGTTATGTGGATGCAACAAGGCCTTAATGCTAAATAATTAAGCTTTTAGATCTTAATTTTTCCATCTATATGACCCTTTTTGTTTGTGTACTTCTTCACTTTTCATCTTTCTCTACTCTTCATCGAATTAACGTTTAAACTTGTTCGCATAGCCATATACACACACAGGAAAAAAAAAAAAAAAAAAAAAAGGAGACCATAACAACAAATTAATTAGATATTGAATATGTTTATCTTAACTAAAGGATGATCATGGTTATCAGAAAAAGGATGATATATAGACTACTATATGAAGACCTAGAAATGATGGTGGTGGTGATGATGATACATCGTTGACGGGTCATGATGATGATGATGCAGACTCATTCCGTCCCTTTGATTGCTATTGTCATTCCCAAGATCACGATTTGTAGCTCCAAGATTCAGATAAACCAATCTTGAATCCAAACTACTTCCACTCGTGTGTTCGTCTTTCATCCTAGGGTAGATCACTGTGTTGTTATCGTTACTGTTATTGTTCCCTTCTTCCCGTGATATAACCAATGCCGCAGACTGGACCAGCTCGAGACAAAGCCTGAGCTTATTAGGCTCAATGTGAGTCAATCCAGGAATTGCCCCTTTGAACAAAAAATCTGACGTTAGGGTTCTAAGGATGTCGAGAGGAGTGATTCCATCCACTGTCTGGACGTTTGGGTCGGCGTGGTGGTCGAGTAAGACGGCCACCATGTCCGGAGAGACCATTTCGGCCGCGATGTGAAGAGCGGTTTTCCCTGTGGGACCTGTCGGATAGTTCACATCGGCTGCTCCAAGCTCAAGAAGTGCCTTCACAACCTCTCTACTACAATTCTCAACCGCATAAATCAAAGCTAGGGACTCGTCAAGATTGAGTCCTTCTCCCATCACCATTAGCTTCACAAGCTCGATATCTGAGGAGTCCAATGCACGTTTCATCCTTCTGATCTTATGGTCCTCGAGATCTATAGCCGAGGTTAGGTCATGGTGGTGAGGCATTAGGGAACGGATAGGCATAGAAGATTTTAGACGGAGCTCCTCAACCTTAGCTATGAGTTCCATTGGGAGATGTTTGGCTAGAATCTCCTGTGGAATACCGGATTTGGCGATTAGATAAGAGCAAGTGGTCCATAACTGTTGCATGTCTTGCTTTCTTGAAGCTATTAGCACTTTCATCACATCTTCAACGGAGGCTTTCTCCACTATACTTGTCAAATGTTTCTGTGAACATGCACAGTAGGCTTTAATGATCAAATAATGTTGGATTCAAAGACACTATATATCCATTGTAAAAGAATACTCAAAAGAAACCATGTCTCACAAACTACAATGAGGAAAGGGAGATAGACAATAAAAGAGAAACACTTTTGCTCATGCGTGATTTCATTGTGAAATTAAGCCTAAGATTATGCAAATAAAAAGGGATTCGAAATGAAAAAAATTGAAAAAAAGGCAAAAGGCAAAATATTTTAAGCGACAAATGCCTATGGAATGATAAAACTTCTTTTAAATTTAGTCACTGCATGTTCTGTAACAGCGAGAATGCTGAATGTAAATCGCGATACTCGCAAAACATGCGATTAGTCAAAAATCATGCAAACTCGAAAAAATGATAATGACATGTCTCAATTTTTGGGACTACTAGTAAAATCACTGTTATTATTCAAAATCAAAGCTACTATTTTCAAAGATATGTTTTTTTATTTAAATAAAGAGTTTTGTCTATTAGAAAAAGAAAACCATTAAAAATTACCATTTTTTGGGAATTTCTCGGTGTGCAACATCAATCATTCGACATCTAAATCCGGAAAGGAAGTTGCAGTACGTGCAATGCAAGCAATCAAAAAGCTCAATTACACATGAAATCAAGCCAAGAACAACTCATATATTTTCAAATGTGAGTATCATCAATAGGGTTTCCAAACTCAATTCAACTCAACAGAAATAAACCAAACCAAACCAAAATGGGTACAGTAACAAAGATCAAGACAAGAATCTTTGACCTAAAGAGACTTGAGATAGTAATGAGAATGAATTGGAACCTGAGTAAGCAACGCAAGCTGCTCGACGCCAAAATAACGAGCGGCTGCCAAGATATCTAAGGAGAGATCGACGGCAGCAGTGCAATGCGTGTGCCAACATCCTCTATCTCCACAATTCGATCTTGGCTCGTGTTTATGCGGTACGATTGAGACTTGACCACTGTATAAGAACTGAAGTAGAAGTAAGAAAACTTCGTAACCGACCGAGTTAACCGGAATCACTCCTCCCACTGCGGCAGCTCTGGCTCCTGACCCAGTTTGGTTAGCCGGTTCGGCTTCTCCCGTCTGTGAAGCATCAGTTTCGCAGAAGAATTTGCGGAAGAAGAGGCTACGAGCAGCGAGGATGCAACGGTGAGCGTGGACTAGACGGCCTTCAACGCTGAAAGTGACATCGGAGAAAGCTTGACCGTTGATTAAGAGGTTCAGGTAATCCAACGACATAGATTTCAGAGATTCTTCGAAAGTACTGCTCATAGCTCCTTGTATTTTTTTAATTTTCTTTTCAGAAAATAAAATTAGGGTTTTAAAAGGAACAATGAAAAAAAATCGTATATTTAGATCTTATTATGCTATAAGAAGATGAAGAAAGAAAAAAATCTGTGTAAAGCAAGAAATGATAAGTGAAGAAGAGTCACAAGAATTTATCTTTAAGCTCATGGAGGATAATACTATAGTGTTTGGAAGATTTGTTTGTGGGTTATATATAGATAGGGAAAATGGCCAAAATTAACCCCAACTATTTGTCAAACATTTTTTCATACCTAAACTTTAATACTCTGCAAATAACAACCTGAACTATATTAAAATTCAAATTTGCTACCTAAACTATATAAAATGTTGTCAATTTCAACATCTGTTTGAACAGTGTTAAATCAGAGTTTAATGATGTTAAGCCAGACGGTCTGTGACTTCAACGTAGCACTGGGACTTACCAAAACTACGTCGTTTTGGTCATTTTTGGCTATTTTGTAGCAAGAAATGACCAAAAATGAAGTCTCACATCACACCCAAAAACGGACTCCAATACTCCATTTTTGTCAAACGCTTTGTTTTTTTGCCACAACACACCTAAAAATGATCAAAACAACTTAGTTTTGGTCATTTCCAGTGCCATGTGGATGCCGCATATCGTTTGACTCAACATCGTTAAACTCTGATTTAACACTATTCAAACAGAGGTTGAAATTGACAACATTTTATATAGTTTAGGTAACAAATTTGAATTTTAATATAGTTTAGATTGTTATTTGGAGGGTGTTGAAATTTAAATATAAAAAAAGTGTTTGGCAAATAGTTGGGGTTGATTTTGGGTGTTTTCTCTAAATAGATATAGAGATAGAAAGAGACAGAGATCTGAATGGGCGGACCGGGGGGTCTCGAATTAATTTATATTAAAATGATCAATGTCGACGTGTGTGCGCCTTTTATATATTGGCTAGGAGCAATTTGGAGTTTTGTAGTATTTGTCTATTTGATTATTTGTTTTTTTTGTCATCAGAATCAAATCAGCAATTAGAGTTTAGAGGAATTTACTCATATAGGAAGATGACAAAGTGGGAAAAGGGTTTGTTAAAACATAGAAGTATGGGACGAATCCATTTGGGGGCAATCAAATATTAAAGAGGATAGATGATTTAGTTTTGTTTATTAGTTTAAAAATTAAAAAGATAGAGAGAGAAACTAATTAGTAAGTATTTATTAATATGATTATATGAGAAAATATCATTAGCTGCCGACTAGCTAATAAGACCCCAGCCAGATAAACCAACCTTATGTATCACGTAACACTTAGTCGTATACATAATCACGTACTTTAATTTGTTGCGAGGAAAATAAAACCAATAAAAGACCATTTAACAACTATCTTTTTGGCTTGGTTCACGGCATATGTTAAACTCAATCAACGACATACTATTATACAGTACATAAAACCATGTATACATGGGATTCGTGCATCACCTAATTTAAGGTACTTGCTAACAAAATGAGTGATCTCGATGCACAAAAAATGTGTTTTAGAAAAATACCAAAGAATAATGTAAGTGGGTTTCAAATAAAATATGGAAACATCGAAAATCAATAGGAATACTTCAGTTCAACAATATGATTTTTCCAAATAATACTCATCTTTTTTACATATATATATATATATATATATATTTGTTGAAATATGTACTGTTGAAGATGGACTATCAAATTGTTGATCAACCGATAACAAAGTTGATAGAAATTTGATAGATTCCGAATGTTTGTAGTTAAAAACAAACTTGCAAAATAATATTGGTGTTAGTGCATTTAATATATGGGGATGCGGTCGTCAAAACATTTAAATGTTGAACTAAAATGGTAAGGATATTTCGACCAATTATTCTTAAAATTAAAACTTAAAGGGGATATAATTGTTTGGATCGGTCATATTTACATGAATAATGTTTTAGATTGCGTGTGTCGCATTTATATGTGTGCCATCGTCGCGTAATAGTATACGCGGCACGATACATCTATAAAACTTTAATTTTCTGAAAGCATTCACCACATTTATCGCTGAAAAAACAGACCAACCATGATTACTATTCGTGCCCATATGCATGCGTAGCAAATTGTTAATGTAATTTTAGTTTATAATTATATACTAGATTAGTATCCGCGCTATAATACAGGTTAAATTTTATTTATACAACAAATTTAAATATTTTTATTTGATATATTTTTTAGCATTAAACAATATCATCCTATAACTTTGATATTTTACATTTAAACCGAATTATAAGTTTATAACTTATTTTATTATAAAACTAACTACATTTTAATTGGTAAATAATAATAGAATATGTAAATAAGATATGCATCTGTTTCTGAGGAAAAAGTACATATAACTATAAATTGTAATATGATATTTAAATTGTACATATTACAAATAATAACTTTTAGATATGATATTTGTTAAAATGGCAAGGGTTTATTATGTAAACCCTATAAATCTTGATTACCAAGTGAACCCTATAAATCTTGATTATCAAGCGAACCCTATCAATTTCGATCTCGAATCTCGATTATCAAGCAAACCCGCAAAGGTAAATTATACAAATGATACACTTAAATACAACTAAAATGATTAATGTTTTAATTTTATAACCAATTAGTGACTTATATATCTATTATATAGTCTAAAAAAACTATGTACTGGACTCATATATCTATTATAAAAAATTGTGTAGACTATGTGTAAGTGGTATTTTTAATTTTACATATTTTTGGCCGTCGAAGGGGTCTCTAGAGTTAATCCTATTTAAATCGGGAGATATTTAAATTTGTTAAATTTCCTTAAATAGTATATAGAAGTAGAGTATATATTGTTAAGTAAGATCGAAATATTGTTTAGTTTGACAAAAATCACAGTTTTTATGTTTAGGGTTACCGAACTCGGAAGATTTCTCGAGTTAAAATATTTTGTTTCATTTGTGTATATCATTTTTTATTCCTTCAAATGCTATTAGTATTTCCGATTAGGCTTAAAGTGGATTCATTGCTATTGCTATTATTAATAATTAATAATTAATTATGAATAATTGAATAAATAAGTGATACAGGATCTAACAATAATCAAAGTAGACCCGTAAATATTATCAAATGTTATACTTAAATTATTAATATGTCAATTTTATAACCAACTAATGACCTATATAACTATTATATGGTCTACTAAAAATAAGTCATGTACTTCCCAAATATTAAAGAGAGTATGTAAAGATGGGATAAAATGGTAAATTGGACAGGAGGACGGTGATGGATAAGAACATTGGCCTAATTCGTTAAGGCAAAACCACTGAAGTCGCAAGTGTACTAACTTAGTGAATGTGATTTGATGGTTTGGTGTTTGACCGTTGGTCCGTTTCTGACCGTCTCTTCTCTTGTTTCCCCACTTTTTATCCTACATAAATAATCTCTTATTATTTCCACAAGCTAATAAATTAGGATTTTTGATTTTCAAAAAATAAATAAATTAGGATTTCGAAAAGAACGTAAATGATGAGGTTCTGACTTGGAAGTACGTTGATTTAATCAATCGAAATAAAGCGTTCTCTAACCGAAACAAAAAATATAAGTCCTCACGTCCATGATGTTATATGTTTATGTTACAAAGGACGAAAAAAAAATCATCTAAAATTATTATAATTTTATGAGACCATCAACAACATGTATAAGTATAACAACATGCATCATACTTATACATGTATGTTGAATCCAACAAATGAAACGATGGCGGTAAGTACAAACTACGGTCTAACAAATTTTGGTCATCTTCCAAAAGACCAAAAGTGAAAAGAAAAAAAAAATGTAATCAGATTAAAATTTTCTTACATAATAACTCTCTGTTCCAGTCCACATGTTCTTCCTTTTTTTCATTTTCAGTGTTTCTTCTTAAAAAATTCCATAAGATTATTAATATAAGATTATTAATAACGAAAACAAATAATAATAATATAAACTGATAATATTTTTCATGATGCGGTGGCGGCAGAGTTAATCAAATATGGTTGCAAATTAATAGGCAGAAACTAAATAATACAGGTGAGATAAGTAAAATAAATAAATAATGTAAATATATGAAATCGGTGGAGGAGAGTCGAAGGGCATGGGGATGCGTGTCAGCCGGGTTGATAGGGTCCTTCTGTCGGCCCGCTGTAATATTCTCTCTTTGTTTGGTAACTTGTAGTCTCTCTTAAAAACATTAACAGAACACTCAATCTAAATGCAAATTTAATAAACCACTTCGATTAAAATTCGTAAGCATGTTTACTTGATGAAGTCAGAATAAACTTATAATTACTAATTTTAATATGTATACAAATAACAACCATATATATAATTCCTAAATCCTAATTGATTATACCGTTAACACATTTGGATTGGAGTGACCAATAGATGAGAAGTTCAACCAAATTATAACATTCTGTTTCGTGCATCAATAATGTTATTTTGTTGATTACACTGAGAACATTTAGTTATATTATTCTCTTTTTTTTTATCATTAAACTATATATCTCTAGTGAATAAAAAAAAGGAAAAAAGATCTACCTATCTCCATGAAGAAGAGAAATAGTATTGAAGCATATGTTTAAAATTTTGGTTTATCATGTATTCATGTGTGGATGTTTAATAACGTACTTATATTGTGATTTTTTCTTTTGTTGAAAAAAATTTCATTATATTTTGTTACGATGGTTTTCCCATCCGATGGATGGACCGTCAATCTCGGTCCTTCTCCACTGAAATATTCTTCAAAATGGTACTAGTACTACACTATAATAAGGTCAGTCTGGAACCACACGTGCGTCGTGCGGGATGAAATAAATATTTCCTTATGATTTCCATATTTTGCTTTGACATAAAAAAATAAAGAAAGAAAGAAACTGTTCTTTTTTCCAAATCTGTAATATACATTGGTTTTTTATTTGTGTTATGGTTGAGAAAAAACTTGAAAATATATTAGTGAAAAAAATGGTGACAACACAAGAAGAGCACTGGCAGTCGTACGATAAGAAAGAGATCCGATTTGACGTTTGTCTTGTCTTTTCAGTCTCTCTCTCTCTCTGCTCTTCTTTTTCTCTTTCAAGAAAAAAATAACAATACATTTTCTTATTCTTCTTTTCTTCGACCCACCTTTGGTATGGAAATGCTTTCTCGTGCATAAAATGGTAAATATTTAAAAAATTATGAGAATTCTATAATATCAATACATATGTCACACCTCACATATATATAATATATAATTATAAAGATTTACTTTCAGTGGGACCCTCGGATGACCGGATCCTAGGGTTTTGCTTTCTGATATCTTTACTAGATTTTTTATTTTTTTTCATTCACTTTTGTAATCAATATTTTATGATACATTAAAGATTATTGTGATTATTTTCTTTGTCAAATAGAGAATCTTCTTAAATTACTGTCAAGCTTAGTGAACCTTTTAAACAATTGACATTTTCAGATGATTTTTGCCCATCAGATCAATCAGCACGGAAAGCTAAATTACACATATTGATTTCCTCATTGCCATCAAATTACACGTCGTACCGACATGATTAATTTCATGGATGACATTTCACTTTTTATTGCTTGTTTAACTAAAATCTCCTATCTAATTAATTTCTACTATATATCTACAATAATCAATGTGAATATAAAGTTAAGAAGTGAAATAAAAGAGACATGTCCATCAAACCAATAGAAATGAATTCACATTCTCAGCGACAAAGCGATGATTAACATTATTATATATGTGTTGAGAAATTTAAATTACTACTAATAAATCATTATTATTAACTCAGTGTTTCTATTTGGAACAGTTCATAACTGATTTTACAACTCGCTACACGTATATCAGACTATCAGTCATAGACAGCTAATATAAATTACTTCCTAAAAGATACTTTTAGTTATTTACTTGCTTTTATTTATTTTATTAATTTTGTTGTGAGTTTTTTTTTGGTAAGGTAATTTTGTTGTGAGTTTTTTTTTTGGTAAGGTAATTTTGTTGTGAGTTGTGACCAGCTAAAATTTATCGTCATATTTCCTGATAATTTAACTTTTATGTTACCTTACAAGATCAAGGGAATTATTTACAATTTTTCCCAAAGGTTAAGTAGTGTATTAGTTTTGCGCAAACTTAAAATATACATTTGTAACTTGTAAGTAGCCAAAGTGATATTAACTGTTCATGAACAGTTAATAACTAACGAATGGGTATGAAGTATGAACTAATAAAGAATATGGACATGTTTGAATGTATCATCTCTTTCACACATGCCACACATGATTGCATACCCATTCGTTATGTATCATATTTTCATTTTATTTCATTAAATTAGTAGTAATACCTTAGAGATCAACTAACGCCTGTATATACACACACAAGAGATCAACTAGATTAGAGCAATACATTTCTGGCTACAAGTAAGATTAAAGTACTGAATACATGTCAACAAATATTATATATGCTAAGTATCATAACATATATCCTCTGGATCGGCTTGGTGAGTTTGTGTTTCAAAACCTCAATATATATTTAATTTCTTCAATAAGTTGCTGAGTCTGTGTTTGCCTCTACAGTATGTTTCCAAGATCAACACCTAAAGACAGATTCTGAATTCAAGAAACAATGGTTCAATAAGTCAGAATGTTTTTCTTAGTTAGAAGAAAAGTGATAAGTTTCCTTTTATCTCAAAGATTTTGTCATCTGCCATAATGCTATTATAGAGGTCAAATGGAGACTTCTTTTCATGTTCACTTAGTCAACGACTTGGGCCATATATGGGTCATCCAATTAATAATTTGTAAACAAAAACATTTTTATATACATTATACAAACATAACTTCTGTTCTACTGTCTTGAAACCGGATCACCGAGAAGGGAAACCATTGTTAAATACAGAGAAATAGCTAGAGGCATTTCGACTGTCAGAGATTAGAGATATACAAAGAAAGGACTCGTGCTTATATTACTTATAGACTGTGGTCAGATGACAATAAATGAAAAAAGAAATTAATCTACTTACTATGATATAATTACTATCATTTCATTTAGAATACTCGAATAAATATTATATATATATATATATATGTAAGCTTTTGTGTGGGGAAGAAAGAGACAAGAAAAGCTGGAGCTTCCAGTTCTGCCGCTAAGTATTGTGGCATAGACAGAAGAAGTGGTTGTTAAGGATTGTATATAATGAATACTATATGATAAAGAAAGTAATCTTAAGAAAGAAAGAACAAAAAAAAGAAGACAGGCGGTGAAACAGTAATTCGTAACTGCTCTTTGTGTGGAGGAAAGAAGAAGATTTACTTCAACAGTTAAAAGTTAAAACATAGAACGAAATCTCTTAGAGTGGTCATGTACTACAATAATGTTCTTGTTTCCAAAAGGCTGTTATTACCCTATCTGTACACCTCCATGGCACCTACTCTTCTCGATGAAAGCTTCTCTCAACTTTCTAATCAATTGCATGCATGCAAAAAAAAAAAAAAAAAAAATTGAACAAGCATATATATTATTAATATCAAATATATAAGTTTACTTGCCTTTTTTTTCCAAGTCTATTTGTCTATAAGTTTTTGATTTTTAAAATTCTATAGATCGCTGTTCAAAAGTCTTACCTTATTTATGAAGAGAAGATCTATCATTCAATACTATCTGAAACGGTGGTTGTTTTAAAATTAAATAGAACGTACGTGGCCGTATTATTTTATCACTGTTTCACCAAGCTAATTGCGAACTATCCGTCCAACTTTTTTACTCGATTGATTTATTTGAACCGAAACTACCTTTTTCTTTATAGAGGGTTTGCATCCGAAACTACTTGAACAAAATAGTAAAATACTCCTACTAAATACAAAATCGATCACTCTAATATATATATGGTTAGATAATGATTTAGATCTAAAAGACGATTGATTTTTCATTGCAGCTATAACTTCGTTTTTCTCACATCGCAGTCAATTATCCAGCAAAACCTTTACTTCCACATCTCCATATTGCTTCCAATCAAACTAACATGGTAAAACGCTTTCCAATAGTGTTTATATATATATTGACTAATCCATATGTTTAAACTTCCCGGGAAACAGTTTAATGTGTCCTTCAAAACGTAGCCCTAACACTACTGAGCGAATTAGTCTTCCTGTCTAACCACGTTTACAGTCTTCAACTCTTATATATACACATACATACAAACTTCAAAGAGTTGTTATTAACTATAATTGATTAAGGATATTATTATTGCTTAATTTATATCAAAGCAGCCAGAGCGTCGTCTTGTCTACCAAAAACAGCTCTAAAAAAATAAATTCAGTGATAAAATGAGCACACATATATGTGCATATATATATATATATGTGTGTTTGATGTATAAGTGTGTATTATGTGTGGGAGTAAGATTTTTGTCGAGATGCAAAATGATTTGACAAGACAAGACAGTTTGTATGCTTTTGTGTGTGAAGTGATGTGTGATGTGGACTTGTGTTGACTTGACCTCTCATTCTCTTCCCTTTTTTCTCCTTCCTCCTTTCTTTAATTTTTCATGAATTGTCTTATCTTTTTCTTTTACACCAAAGTTTTTATAATTCGCCAGTTGACTCATATAATTTTACCTACCCAAGCATGTCTTCTTTACAAAAGAGGCTCACCTGTGTCCGAGAGTAGCTAGCTAACAATGAAAAGATTATTGGGGCACTAAGAGAATGAAGCCCAGTAAGTATCAAGACCTATTCAATAGCCCATATTATGTTGACTGAGCCAGATCTGTAACTTTTTTTTTGTTTTCCCCTTTTTTCAGATTGCCTATATCGTCAACTAAAATCTCAAATGTTTTAAAAGAAGTCAGAAAAGTCAGAAACTTAGTAGTAGACATGATTCTGAGTGATGATTACACGACTCTAAAGCAGATTCCATTACCAAGTACCAACCTTTTCTTCATCGTTTTGACGTTTGGAAACTTGATATGGAATTTAATTTCCAAACAGTGTAACTACTAGTAGTAGTATTGGTCTCTCTTTCATGCCCCACGAACACAAACAAAAAAAAGAAAAAAAAAACTACAGTAGTGTTACTTACTCTTCAACAATCTTCAAACGAAGGTCGTCGTGATTACAACCAAATCAATCATTAAATTGGAAATTTTTTTTAGATAATCCTACTTACTTAAATTAACGAATATACAAATTTCTGGAAAAAAATAAAATAAATAATAAAAAAAAGATTCCCATTCATTCATCTGGGAGCGAAGGAGACGGTGATATCAGTTGGCCGTTTCATATTCGCCGACCATTTCTCCGATTCCAAATACAATTGTGATATTTTCCCGGCGACTCTTCCCATCTCCGGCCTATTCACCGGATCCTCCTCAACACAATCCAACGCCAACCTCGATAATTTCTCCACCACCGTCACTGGAAACGAATCCCCCAATCTCCCATCCATCCACCTCCTCACTCTCCCCTCTCTATCCCCATCCCCGTCCTCGATCGCCGCTCTCGCCGTTTCAATCACCGACGTCCGTTCGAAATCTCCTGTGGATTTATCATACCTGTACTTCAACGGCTCCTCGCCTGAGAGTAGCTCCAGCATCATGACTCCGAAAGCGTACACGTCTGATTTCTGCGTCGCCGTTCCAGAATTTTGAAACTCCGGCGACATGTAACCTCTCACCCCTTCGAATCTGATCGCTCTGCTATCGGATCGCCTCGAGTTTCTCGATTCGTCTCTCTCCGGCGTCGTTTCGTCTGTTTCGCCGCAGAGCTGCGCGGTTCCGAAGTGACAGATCTTGGCGTTGAAATCAGGCTCCGTCACGATCACCGCCGAGCTCTTGATGTGGTTGTGAACCAAGTTCTCGATCTTTAAACCGGTCTTGTTGTGGATGTAATCGAGTCCGTGAGCTAGATCCGTCGCGATTTGAATCCGTGAAGTCCAATTAGATAAAACTGTGAAATTAGGGTTCTTAGGGTTTCTCAAACAATCAGCTAGAGAAGCTCCGTTGACGTATTCGTATACTAAGTAGATGTGATCGCCGGAAACAGAGGCGCCGAGTAGATTGATTATGCTCCCGTGGTGGCTCCGGCAGATATCTGAAAGACGATCTCTAAGCTCTTCCGTGACGATTCTTCGTCTAAACTTTCTCTGGAACACAACTACTTCTCTGCCTCTAAGATTGCAACGCCACGAGGCTTTGGAGGAGGATGAAGACAAGCGATGAGCTAAGAAATTGTTGGTGGCCGCACGGATCTCGGAGACGTTGTATATGTGAGGGTTCTCTGGTAAAGATTCACGGAGACTCGCGAGAGATGTTCGACTAGCGACTGAGGAGGAGGAGGAAGAGGAGGCGCCGGTTTTGACTGTTCTGTTGGAATTTGAGGTCGTTGTTGTTGTTGTTGTGCCTGAGGTGCTCGTTGATGACGGAGTCTGGTGGTGGTGGTGATGCCTCCTCTCTGATTGACTCGATCGTGATCGTGATCGTGTTCGTTTTGGCTCTGAGGCATTGACTCCCATTTTGGTTTTGCACATTAAGACAAAATTCTTAGTTCGAATTTGCGGAGTTAGAGTTAGACCTAGAAGAAGATGATCAGACATTAGACGGCGAAGAAGAGAGGCGGACACACGGAGACCAGCGCATTGTAGATGGCACGGATGTAGGCGTATGATACCGGACACGGAGATAGGCGCATTATAGCGAGGCACGGATGTCTGAATGGAAAAGTCTTCTCTTTTTTTTTTTTTTGTTGTTGTTGTTGTCCTCTATGGGTTTGGTCTTTGTTAGATATTTATATTAAGATTAATTAAAAAAACTCGAAATTGCAGTTTTATCTAATTTTCCAGGTCGAATCTATGAGAAAAGACGGCGACTTTCATAAAGAAACCTCTTTGACTTTAACATACACAAACTTCTTTAATAGTCCTAATCCGAAAACTTTTGAGTTGGCCTCGGCATGCGTGGAGAGATAAATAATACTACTACTATTGGTTAGTGATGTACTACTTTAGTTATGTAGATCTCTTAAAGACAGTGGTGGTTTCCATAAATCCTGTTCAAATTCCACTTCGTAGGGGAATTAAGCAAAGCGTGGATTCCAACGAAAAGAGATATATGGAATTTAGCCAAAAACTCTTCCATTGATGAATGAAAGCACTATTAAAGTTGGATTCGATAACAAATCTCTACCTTATCTTGTCAAATCCCTAGCTATACTTGAATATAACTATAACATATGACGTGTTAAAAGAAAAGAATAAAACTATGACATATACAAAAATAAATTGTTTTGGAAAACAAATCTACCTTAACCGATCGGATAAACGGGGGGAAAGCGGCCACGGAGACCATAATGTGAACAACACACTAGAAAACTACAAAATGCTGCAAAAGTGTTTTCTGTATAAGTGACGTGAATGATGACATCGTTTCATGATGATTTTACCTCTTTTTTTGTTCTTCTAATATTTTACTTGTTCAAAATTATTAATAATAAATGCCGACAGAAAAAAAAAAACGATAAATTTAGGGTTTTCCTAGTCTTTCATGTGTAATACTATACCATGTATCAACCCGCACTATGTTCGAGATAAATCGATTTAAATAAAATATTCTAAATAAAATTATTATTTGAGATTTAAAATTCATTTGTATAAAATAAAATATGTAAGTAAATTTTTTTTTCGTTTATTCAAATTTGCGTTTATTTTCTGTAAAATACGTTTCACCGTGAAATATTTAAACTTGGAAATTTTTTTTAAGGTAGTCTAGAAAGTTTTGATATCTTTTTGTGTGACTAAAAATCAAATTCACATATTTTATGTCATTATTATCTATATTACTATACCATCAAATAGATAAAGCAATATTTTAAACTAATTGATTTAATTTAAACTAATCATAAGTTTAAAAATGTAATGAGAAAAATGATAAAAGTGATAAATAAATGAATAATTTTTTTTCTTGTTTGTGAAATGTAATTTACTTTTAATAAGTAAATAGGTTACGAAAATGATAATTAAATGCATTTTTGGATTTAATAGTTGATTAAATCTTTTATTTTCAAAAACTAATAGAAAAAACAAATTATTATTTGAGATTTAAGATTCGTTTGTATAAAACAAAATATGTAAGTAAAGCTTTTTTCGTTTATTCAAATTTGCGTTTATTTTCTGTAACATATGTTTCACCCGTGAAATATTTAAACTTGGAAAAGAATTTTAAGGTGGTTTAGAAAGTTTTTATGTCTTTTTGTGTGTCTAAATATCAAGTTCACATACTTTATGTTTCACATTATTATCTATATCACTATACCATCAAATAGCTATATCACTATACCATCAAATAGATAAAAAACAATATTTTTAAACTAATTGATTTAACTTAAACTAATCATAAGTTTAAAAATGCAATGAAAAAATGATAAAAGTGATAAATAAATGAATAATTTTTTTTCTTGTTTGTGAAATGTAGTTTACTTGTAATAAGTAATTAGGTTACAAAAATGATAATTAAATGTATTTTTGGATTTAATAATTGATTAAATCTTTTATTTTTAAAAACTAATAGAAAAAAACATTGATTCATAATATTTCAGTGGCATATTTATGTAAATAACAATGAGAAGTAAAGACATTTATTAACCAAGATACATAAGCTATGTGAGTGCCACAATTTAGAGTTTGCGTTTTTGTGAAAATGCTTCTTTTAATATATAGAGGATTTAGCATATTTTTAGAAGATAATATTTACTGCTCATTAGCCGATTAGTTAAACATTTATTGATTCAACACTGTGCTTCAACCTTGGCGTTCGACACTAATTAAGTTTTAGTTGAACCATTCGTTTACGTTGTCTTTTTCTTTTTTGGTGCATATCGTTTACGTTGTCTCTGAAGTAATTATTACACATGTAACTTTCCTAGCTTGAGCCAAAAAAAATTGCTACTAGGTGCAATTTATCCATATTTTATCCATTCACGTGATTCGGTGATTGTGATGTAATTCCCTAATTGATTCGTTGAATATTCCCTTGATCATTAAAAATTACGACTACAACCAGTGTGTCGCCGTAGAGAATGTTCTTCGTAGTATCTATTGTTCACTTACAATTTTATAAAATATATATACAACTGTGATTTGTATATGGATATTTATACTTAGAATAAACTGTATTATTAAGTGCAGGGCCGGCCGACTAACTTTGTTGCCTAAAGCCAAATTTTTTTTTTGTCCATTAACAAACATTGGGAAAAAAATGTTACAAAATCTGCTACTCCCAAGGTTCAAACTGTGACACTGAATGAGAGTAGAGGAGGTACTTAACCACTGTACTACTGAAGCGTTTTCGAAAATAATACCCCTTAATTTGTTTATATAATTTGGCACCTAAAGCCCTTGTTTTGCGAGCTTTAAGTCAGGGCCAGCCCTTATTAAGTGTATATGGCATATGGGGGACAATGGGGACTGAATTTTTTTCTTATAGAGCTGGGATTAGATACTACTTGCAGGTTTTTTGCCGACCACAACGTTACTATAAATTCGAGATAAACAAAGAAAAACTCTTTCTTTTTTTTTTGGGCAAAAACAAAGAAAAACTCAAGCCGCCAAACAAC
Organism: Camelina sativa; assembly: GCF_030686135.1. Lineage (NCBI taxonomy): Eukaryota > Viridiplantae > Streptophyta > Magnoliopsida > Brassicales > Brassicaceae > Camelina > Camelina sativa. Next base: position 25,058,312 of record NC_141883.1, on the reverse strand, counting down.
AATTGACATAAACATATAAGCTTGATTATTGTCTCCATATGGATCATCCAACGAATACGGTCGCATGTAAGTCAACCCTATATACTTTGTGTTTCATGACTTCTAACATACACCATGTTATCTAATGCTGTTAATTGGGATTATCTTCAGACAATCTGAGACATTGTTTAACTGGCACAAACTAATTAGTACAACGTACGTAACAGATGAGATACTTTAGTGAATGCATGACACTCTTTTGAAGGATATTCTCCAAAATCTAGTTTTTGAATTGGAGTTAAGATTTATCTGAGAGTTTTTGGTAGGAAACAAATGTCCGAGGTAGCAAACAAATATGATGGAGATGTTTTTTTGGTTGGTGGTGCCTAGCTAAAGACAAAAGTCAAGGAAGTGGTGAAAACTCATCATCGTATAAATTCTTAAAACACTATATGTTCTGCAACTAGTAAATGAAATTATACACTACTTGCGACTGCGAGTACTACGGTTAATGCTTCATTTTTGAAAGTTTAGCTCAAAAGTTCAAAACCATTTATACCTTGATTTGTTTTAAATATAGTTTATGCATTATGTTTTCTGAGCTTAAATATGTATACGCTTGACATACAAAATAGTTTTATTTGGTTAATTTTTTTGGTAATGTGTAAAATGCCAAATTCAAAAAGGAATTTAATATATATATCTTTAGTTTTGTGTTATATTTGACAAATAAAGCTCATACATTTTTAGAAAGAAAAAAAAACTCATTTTAGTGGTATTTTCATTGACTTTGGATATCATGATGCGTGTGTTTCAACTTTATTGAATTGTTATTGTCTGCTTTATAGATTACCTTTCTTATTTCAAATTCAATTGCTTCTGAAAGAAATTAGGAATTAGAATTACGAGTTACGATTTCCATGATATCCCCAAAAGTCTCAAATTTGGTTGTTCCCGGTGCAATTAAGAAGTAGATACTCCAGTGAAAGCTCAACTTTGATTGAGTTTGTAAAGAAATCAGGGTTTAGGGAAAGAGCTAAAGACTTAAGAAGAAGAAAATTAAAAGCAATAGAGAGAAATCAAGGAAGCGTTGACTGTGTAGTGTCGACTTGGGATTATGCCCCATTTACTAACTAACTCGTGTCAATTTGAGAATTGGAATTTGAAAACCAAGCAATATCACATCAAAGGAGAGGTGAATATCCAACTCAGGCTTCTACATATTATAAAACTCTAAAGAGTTATTCAAATTGTGAAGCAACAAGCAGTGGAAAACAACAGTTTTGTCAAAGAGAAAACTTGTAAGAAAGTAAGCTGCCATTGTATGCACAGAGAAGAAGTCATGATTGTGGTGTTCATTTCTTGCGAGACATGGCCGCTATGATACCACCAGCTATGAGACCTACGGCTCCAAAGGCTGTTGCTGCGATGCCTATCCCTATAACACCATCTGAGAATATAAAAAAAAAATACCACCATTAAGTAACTCTGTAATTCAACTCAGACTCTGTTACTAAATATTTGCAGTCTCTTCTAGAACTATCATTTCATGAGTTTAGGTTCGAGGAGTAGCTTACCCTTTGTGATTTTGTCTTCAATGGCCTTCTTAAGGACCAAAGCTTGTCTCCAATCAGCTTGCATCTATCAAAACAAACCATCCATCAAAGAGCAAAACAAGGTGCATACATATATACAAGCACGAGCTGCCTATAAAGAAAAGAGTTAGGAAGTGGATAAAAACCTCGATACAGCGGTCGACAAGGCGCCTGCTCTTTGAGTAATCCCCACTTCTGTAACATCCAACAGCAAGAAGATAGATCTTCTCTCGCTCCTGTAAAGGAGAGGCACTGTCTTCCAGAGCTGCTGCAACAACAACAACAACAACAACAACAACAACAACAATTTTATCAATCTACACTCTTGTGTCAAAAACCATTGATAAAGTTTTCAGCCAAACCAAATCTTTCAGGACATGGTTTTCACAAAATAAAGATAGGAAGCATTACTACCTTCAAGCATGGCAATTCCGCGTTGCACATCTTCGGTCTGACGGGAATGAACAAGAGCCCACGACAATCGCATTAAGCACTCTTTCTTACGATCTTCAGGGCCAGAATCTGTGGCCTCTTTAACCTCTCTTTCACATCCCTACACATCAATCAAAAACCACAGAGTTTTTAGTTGGTGAAAAAGCCTATAAAAGTTTGAAAGAGTACACAAAGCTATCAAACGAAAACCATGGGAGTAACTAAAGTTCTAAAGCTCGATTTCAAAGTTCTCTCGAATCAAAAAAAAAAATCAAAGGATGGGGCTAATCTTCGAGAAAGCAAATCTGATTTCAGAAATTGGCAAAACAAAAACAGTTCTAAATTTTCCCCAAACAGTTAGTGATTCCATTTGCCTACAAAGAGATGGTTCTTCGTCTTCGGAAACATAAGGCGGAAAAAAAAAAAAAGCGAACACATGAGGAGGATTAGAGAAAAACTTACAGCGATGACATCTCCGTCGCACCAAGGGATCTTTTCGCTGCCAGTGAAGAAGGAACCGACGGAGTCAAAGAACTGTCCGATCTTAGCATCCATTGAAGGCGATTTCTCGAGCTTTGATTAATGTGAGACTTCGTTTCTGGCCTCTCTCTCTCTCTTTCTTAATACTTAAGGAGAGAGTTTTCTTCAGGAGAAAGTGGACTTGCTGCCCAAGCTCAGGGAAACTTACCGAATATTATCAACAAGACCCCTCTATTTTTAGATTTTACCCAAATGTATCCCATATCTTCTGTTTAAACCCATTGGAACAAAATCTTAACCGATACGACTGCGAATTACTTCTTTTTAAGATGGTTATATATTACTCAATCAAGCAATTTGGATAGTATGTTTTTTGTTGCCTAAAATACTAAGAAATAGGCAACACATTTCACATTTTAGTTTGTAATTTCTATCTATATTATTATTTTTGAAATTAAAATGCCGTTGAAGTTTTGATTATTTAATTTGTTTTATTTACAACATTAACCCCTAAAACAATTCCATAAATAACATTGTAGAGAAACTCAAATACTAAACTTTCTTAAATTGACCAACATTTGTTACATTTATTGCCATAAAATCTTAACAATATCTATACATTCCGATTTTTCCAAAAACAACTCTACCCATTAAAGTTTTAACCCATTAAATCTCCTAAACTATTTTTATGGATGTTAGATTCTCTCAAATTTAAATGACATACAACAGATTTTCCATAACAAAAGTTTACAATCTCCATAATTATATTAACATTAATAAATTTCCTAAACCGATAATCCAATTGTAGAATGATTTGAAAACCAATATTCACAAATATTTAACTTTAGCAAGAAGACATACATTTAATTCAGTATATATTTTATTTAGAAACTGAATATTGTTTGGTAATAATATAAACAACTAAAAACGGAATACAATTAAATTTCGCTTTTATTGGTCTCGATAAAAGACTCCTTCCTCATCAAACATATTTAGATATATAAATATCAACTTCAAAAACTATACAAAACATCTACAACCAAAACCTACAACCTCATATCTAAAAGAGAAATGGCTGCAACATTTGGTTTTTTGAGAGATGTCCGCTCTTACAAGACGGCGTGGAGGGTGCAAGTGAAAGTCCTTCACTTGTGGCGTCAATACACAAGCAGCACTGCGGAAACCCTGGAGCTGATCTTGGCACTGTAAGAATCACACAAAAACATAATTTCCATTATTCTTTTTATTATTCACATGAATCTTACTATGCTGCTTTAATCATTTTAGGAAACGAAAATCCACATCAGTCAAAAAAGACATGGTTAGACGGTATGTTTGATTATTTTGATTATTTTTTTTACGCAAAACTTATTTTGATTATTATTTTTTTCACAAAAACTTATTTTGATTTTGGTGAGACAGGTTGACATTAATCTCATATAGGGAGTTAAGTGGAATTGTTTTTTTTTTAAAACACTTTTAGATGTGTACAAGGAGATAAATGTATTACTAGACTATACATATACCACACGAGTTAAAACTTTGAAAACACTACAAAAATCCTAGTACTTTGAATACTTATATCAAATAGCTGTAAAATTTTATATTTTTAAAATTAATAAAACAATAATAAATTAACAAATAAATACAATATAAATTTTAAAATTAAAAATATTGTTCTGCGGTGTACCCGGGTTAAATCCTAGTTGTCAACAATATTTGAGGTGACATTTTGTTTAATTTAAGAAAAAAAAAAACAAAACATAACAGAGGTTATATAAGAAAATACAAAGACTTATAAGAACTTCAAAATAATCGGAGAGATTTGCTGAAAGCTTGCCACTTCTTAAAATTCTTTGGATCAAATTCAAGAGTTTCTTGTTTTCTTCCTCTGGTGATTCTTCTGCTACAGTCCCTAATTGGTTTCACCAAATTTTTTAATAGCTTCTTCAGACCTGATTTTCGTCGGCCTTGGCAAGCAGGAGCGGCTGTATGTATTGGGTAATAATCATCATTAAAGACCTCAATGTACATGAGAGAGAACCCGGATGCAGCAGATAGGCTTCGACCAAGCAAGGCATTGTTGAGGTGAGCCTCGAAAGATAACCGCTCGAATCGATCCATTAATGAGCTTTGATTGTCCTCGAACCTCTGAAGAAATGGTGGAGTCGTCTCCATGGCTTTTTGTGTTCTTTTGATAAGCTTGAAGTTACTGCTCTTTGTACGGAAAGACATAAGTGGAAATGTTGTCAAGAACAAGCAAAGGATCATTTCTTTGTTAACTTTTTCTTGGGTTTAAAGCAAAGGATCTTCTTCTAGTCAAGGATTAAAACACAAAACCTTACAAACAAACAAGTTATTTTTTTTCTGAAAAATAACTACACGTGATGGCTTTTGTTGATTTCTTCACCATACACATCGGTAAGCAACATGCGATTCCGTGAGTTCACCTCTGTAATTCACCTTCACAACTTGTCCTTTCTCTAATCCGTAGTACCTTACGATCGCATCTTTCTTCGAAAGCCGAGGAAGCTATTAAAAGTTCGTTTTAGAATGAACGGTTAGAAGGGTGAGTGAGAAGAATGTCTTTTAGTAAGCTCCAAGCAAGTGGATGATGTACCTGTTTTTCCTCGATGCTGAACTTCTTGAGAAGCGCTGTCTTCTCTTTATCATCCAGAACCTGATGTCGTAGCTTCAGTGTATGTTTCGTTATGTTGACTAGCAGATCGGTTATCTTAACAAGACAGTAAGAAAGAAGCTCTCGATGTTAACATTTTCTAAGTTGTACCAAACAGAAATTAGATTAGGGATGAGATACAAACCTGGAATATTTCGACTTTGAAAGAAAAAAGTTCGATGGCTTTCAAGGCTTGATTGGTTACATGGCTTTGCAGAACTATTATCAGCCCGGTTATTGTTCCTTGGCTAAGCACATCCGCTGCTATACTGCGGATTGCGTTGACTTTAACCATGCCAGCACCACAAAAGACAATCTTTATCTGACCAAGCAAAATCACAAACCCGCTTGAACCAGAAACTTTTAACCGTTTAACCAATAACACACTCTTATTATATCCAGAGGATTACTATGAGATATCTGTCTATATGCCATAAAACAAGAAGCAACATGAGCTGAAAATAGTGTAACAATCTATCTATGAAATCGGACTAGTTATAAAAACAGGACAAGCATGCCTATGACTATGATGAGCATCCCAAAAATCAGTGGCAACATGATACTAACCAACCAACAGAAAAAAGATTGAGACTTTCAAAAACATCAACTTAACCGTTTCTTATGCAGTTTTATCTCACTCCAAAATCAAATTGGGACTTGTAAGCTATATCACATTTGACCATGCTTTAAAGGGTGGAGAGATTAAATCAAGCACTCCGTGACAATACATTGTAAACAATCAGAATGTTCATAGCCAGAAACAGAAGTCTAAGAATCACTTGTCACTTGTTAAATCCTTTACCAGAAGAAAAAATCACATAACAAAGTCTCAGAAGTCAAACGGATGAGGCATACTACTTGACAAGGACCATAACATATTTAACTTTAGTAATCTGAATCCACAAAGTAGCAACGCCAACTTCAATTCGAAGACAAGCAATGAAAAGAATCCAAATTTGATAACACATCCATCTTCTTCACAGCTAAAACAGTAAACCCCACAACATGCAAATGCAAAAAAAACCTCTAGAAATCGAAAAAAAACAAAGCGAAAGCGAAATGCTTTGATTAACCTTTTTAGAAGAATTGGAGCGGTGTTGAGCTGAGATATGGAGACGGTCAACATCGGGACGGTCGCCGTAAACAGTTCGAAAATCGTGGAGGGAGAGATTGATATCTTCGGGGGAGACTTCGTAGCCTCTGTCTCGGAGCATCTCGAAAGCATTTCTCCGCGCAAGATAGTATCTGTGAGTCTCTTCACTCGATGGATCCACGTATTCGCTCAGACACGGACGCGGAGCTGTCCCGTTCTTTTTCTCTACCATTTTTTTTTGTCTTTCCTTATCTGAGCAAAACAGAGTACAGTGATGGGACTTAAAGCGACTTTAAAACGATGCTGGGACATAAAAGCGACTTAAAACGACGCCGTTTCCATGAGTTGAAAAGTAATTTTCACTGACTTGAGATTTTGTACTGATATTAGCCATTAAAAGCCAATGAGCTAGCAGGTCACATTAGTCAAATTCGATTATGTGGAACTTTAGATTTTTTTTTTTTTTGAACACAACAACTTCCGTTAAAAACTTAAAATCTCAAAAAGGAGGGATGTTCTTACAACTTAGCATTAAACGGTTACAAGAAAGATAAAGATAAAGACTACATGAGTCTTCCAAAGAGATGCACAACCTTGAGGAGTTTGCAAAAGGTGAAAGATCTTTTGGTGTCTTGTAGGATTCAACTTTGAAGGCAAGCTTCAGGAAATCCCTAACCAAAAGGTGGTCATACTTCGCTCTTACGGTAGACGCATTGGAGCTTTTGAAAGTGTGCTCCATGGAGGAGACTAAGGGGTGAGATGGTTGCAGAGTGGTCATGGCGGTTGAAGAAGATGAAAACGGGGCTCTCATTGGGAGGGTAACAGGCGGTAACAAAACAGGTGGGTCATCCCTCTCATGGCAATGAAGGTAAATGAATTCCACACAAAGCTTGTAATCAGTTTGTTCCTGGACTAGATCAACATACCCAAGTTTTCTATCTAATGGTGGTAAACGAAGTAGGGGTTTAAAGGGTTCAAAGATAGTGTTCAGGCAGGCTGTCGGATCAGATTCAAAGATATGTCTACACAATGCAAGCATCCGGACAGGGTTAAGAGACTGACCTCGATAAAATAATCTAAGAAGCAACTTTGGAGCCACCGATGTTCTGCTACCGAGAGAAACTCGTCTTGACCAAGCAAAGATAAGCGGTACTTCCATAGAGATGCAAAAAAGTTCATGATTGGGTTCAGGAGTCGGGTGAGGCGGATAGAAGATGCTGGTGAAGGCAAGGTAACCCCAACATTGTAACGGTGGGGTCATAATGCCAAGCTTCACCAAGCAGTCTTCCTCAAAGAGATCATCCCTGGAATCACATTGAACTCTACACAAAGGGTTCTCAAGCAAATTAAACGAAGTCAATGTTCCGCTATCGAGGGAATCTCGTCTTGACCAAGCAGATAACACCGGTACTAAGCAATTTGATCTTGATATAAAGCAAGTATAGGCGGATCGAGGGAGATTCCAATGCAGGGATGCATCATAGCCTAAGTAGAGTAAACTATCTACCAGGGTTCCAAAGTAAGATTGGGGAGCAAACATGGGCCAAAGAGATATCGAGGTTGGGACAGAAGCAGCCGGAGTTATGATGTTCTTCGTCAAGATCTTTAAAGGCTCCGGCGTCAACACAGAGCTCCCGTCCAGCTGCAGCCAAGTAAACCACTTGGAGAGAGGATATAAATCCGAGGATCAGTGAGATGTTATGGTTGACTGTGGAAGAGGCCAGATCGAGAGATTAACACCAAGGAGATCAGGCCATTCGGGGGGTTGAGGGGTGAGTTCAGGCAGTAGGGTACTCAGTCGAGTAGCTACGCTGAGAGAGGAGAGTGGATGTAGAGGAACGATGGACAGTGGATGAAGCTGATGCATAGCCGGAGCAGAGATCTGAATTCTCAAGAGGACTCTGATGAAAAAACCAAAAACACAAACGAGATTTGCAGACAGAAGTAGAGAGGGATCGGAGATACTGAGAGATTCCGACGCCGGCAAACCGGAGCTCTACCAGCGTCGAAAGATGATGAGATGAGCGGCGCCTCGATTATCGTGTAAGAGAGAATTAGGGCGAACTACGCACGTGAGGCTGTCTATATACTTTAGATTTTCTTTTTCTTTTCTTTTTATTGATTGAAAGCAATTTTCTCCATAAATTTTTCTTAACGGAGTTTATTGGGCTCACGAGCTTATTTCAACAAATCCAAAACCATTCTGACACAAGGTTATATATACTATGTCTTGGCCACATCTAGCAAATGAACTTAGGCTGACTGTTTCAGTATACAGATTTCAGGACCGCTTCTTTGCCATCTCCTCCAAGGAAAAACACCAAAACAAACATGCCTCGCTCTACGGTAAATTAAATCATTGGCTGGAAGCCATCCTGATTTAGAGTAAAAAGGTAAACCACAATCACCTCTAACAGTCACCATCAAAACATGTTACGAAGTCGTCAGATCTTAAATAAATATTCATCAAACCTTCTTTGAATTACTTATCAAAGTGGTCATGCTCGCCAATACCTGTTACATAAATAATCCACTCAGCTTTCTTTTCATTAAGCGGATACCTAAGCCAGACAGTAGCTAACATGTGTTCCCCAGTCAAAAACACGGTATATGCATAGAACTTCAACCTTTACTGTGTAATCGTGTCACCACCGATGATAGGTGATCTTAGATGACCAACATGCAATTCTTCTGCAATGTTGGGAGAGTAAAAATTAACCACGACTCTCTTAACAGGAAGAGTAGGCGCCCATGTGTCACTTCCATTGATAAGAATATTCTTAATGCTCTGCAGGGATTAGACTCTCTTAATTAGATGTAAAATGACCGTTTGTACAAGTGAGCAAATACACAATAGGAGTACCTTGACTTATGTTACTGATTAGGTTTACCTGTCGATGGACCAAAGACGTTGTGTTATAGGTAAAACCACCATCTATCTTGACAAGCATGAGTGTGGTATTCAAGTCTTCAATGGTAATAACACCATCATCATCAATTTCTTCAATCAGTCAATTCCTCAATCAGGGTAGTGATATCAGGTTTGTAAAAGCTTGTTTCCTGCCACGAACCAAGGTATTTTACATTAGTAACTCATCCATCTATCTGTCTTCCATTCTGCTTTTTAAAAAAATATACAAGTGAGCAAAAACAGAACAAGAACCTCGACCATATAAATAGGCTGATAAATCCGGATCCGGTAACAGAGCATGATTTCACCGACTCAGAAGCAGGGGGATTTGAATCAAAGTAAGAAAGTGTTAACAGAGAAAAAAAGAAGAAGATTATACTACAACTACGAAATAGGAGCATAAAAAAGACCCAAGAAAGAAACCTGCTTGCTCTTCTGGAACCCTTTGGTTTCACTATTGACCACACACGCATTACACTGTCACTGCAAACAAACAACAACAGTATGAGTAAACGAAAAGAAATTAAAATGTAATCGAAAGAGAAGATGGGAGAACCTTTGATGATCTCTAAAATTTTGATATGAGCCGACTTTGATCTAGTGATTGGAGTCGTGATTGGAACTAGAACAAGAGATTTTAAGAGCTAACTTCCCTTTAACCCAACTCTCTCATCGAGAATTAGGTTAATTGTTGGAAGCTTGAAATTCTCATTAGCATAAGAGGGTTCTTATATAAAACCTTACACCGACCTATCTCTCTATTAAAAGTAAATTATATAAACCTTAAATCTAATTAAAAAAGAATAATACCATAATTCTAATAATCATATCAAAACCTAATAATCATATCATTACTCCCCTCTTCCACTTGAAGCTTGTCCTCAAGCTTCAGCTCATGGCATGTCCTCCTCTTCAATTGGTTCATCGTCTTGATTAGCACCATCATTGACTACCGTGATCTGAAAAAGGACTGGTTTGCAAACATGCCCTCGGGTGAAGAATTCATCACAGTTGAAGCAGAGACCTTTTGCTCGTTGCTCTTCCATTTCTGCGGTGGTCAATTTCTTCAAAAATAGTTGTTGAGGAGCCGGTTTCTCTTCTGTTTGTTGGAGCAACTGAGCTTCCTTGTCTTTCCCACCCTTGGAGCTCTCACGATTTCCCGTCCTAGGGAACAAGATCGAGTGTTTAGCTATTGGTGCCAAATGTCCTCCAAACGTCTGTGTCCGCTTGTCATTATCAATCTTGTATTCATTATCTTGGGCATATTCCATTGCTTCAAATATTGTCTCTGGCCTCAAATACTCAACTTCTTTTCTCAAAGAATCAGTTAAACCCACACAGAACTGTCATAACTGTTGATCACCTGATAGCTTCGTTCGCCTTACCAAACATTCCTCAAACTGCTCACAATACTCATCTACTGTTCCTATGTGTCGTAGGTTACTTAGCTCACCCATAAGATTTACTGCATCTGCTCTGCCAAATCTACTTTTGCAGATTTTCTTAAACTCTCTCTCCAACCCAGTCGATGTGTAATTAACCTTCACAAATTGATATACCAATGATGTGCCTTATCCGTCAACACAAAGGTTGCTTGTCGCACTTTCGCATCATCGTTGTATATTCCTTGATCCTCAAAGTAGTCTTCACACTTCTGCAGCCACTCAACAGCATTCGTTGAGCCATCATATCCCGGAAATTCCATCTTAGATGGTGGAACTATGATTCTCTCAGCCTCCCTTCCTCCACTCTCTCTTCCTTCAGCTCCACTTTTCCAAACAGCCCCCTTGTGTTCCCTAAAGTCTCCCGTCATGTGAGTCGATCTCTCCTCTTGTGGAAGTTCCCCAATGGGCCTCACCGACCATTCTCCACCTCCATCTTGCAATCGGTGTCCATGTTCTCTTCCCATAGATCGTTGTGCCCAAGGACCACCAGAGGAAGTGCCTTTACCCTCTCCTCCGTTAGTGTTGTTATTTTTTTCTGCTTTAGAAACCGATGATGTGTCTTTTTCAACCTCCTCTGCTTCCACTCCCACCACCGAGGCCAAAAAACGAATTTTACCCAAGGCTTCTTGCTTACCGGCTTTTATAGCTTCCCTGATCTAGGTTTGCTCTTCACGAACTTCTTCCATCCTTTACTTATTTTGCTCTCGCTCCTCCTGTTGGTCCGCTTTTATGGACTCAAGGGCGGCTTGGTGTGAGTTTGAAGTCTGGTGGAGTTCACCCAGGTCAGCGTGTAGACGTTCGAACATCTTCTTAACTTCCTCAAATTGTGATGTGGTCATCGCACCTTCTCCGATTGAACCAGCTTGCTCTGATACCAAGACGATATGAGCCGACTTTGATCTAGTGATTGGAGCCGTGATTGGAACTAGGACAAGAGATTTTAAGAGCTAACTTCCCTTTAACCCAACTCTCTCCTTGAGAATTAGGTTAATTGTTGGAAGCTTGAAATTCTCATTAGCATAAGGGGGTTCTTGAGTTGACGTTTTTAGATATCCCCCAAAATTTCCTTCCTGTTGTCAACATGACTCGATCAAAAAAATATCATTTATGAAAATGGAGGAAAAGAGAAGATACTATGGAAAAGAAAAAAGAAGACTTACAGTTACAGCTACCATGTTTACCATCGGGAGAGTGTCTTTGGTTGCCCAAGCCGTGTAAGTGTCCTAGTTTACAAAACGAAACAGAGAAATTAGTACAAGTAGCTAACCACAGACGAAAAAATAAGAGAGAAACGGGAGAGATTAAGTTGATACCTGAGCGAGGCAGGTTCTGCAAATTCAGACTGCGAGTACAAACACAAAAACAACGTCAAAATATAAGAGAAAATTTGATGTAAAAAGACCATGTGTACCAAGTGGGCAAAACCACAAGAGGAGTACCTTGGCCATATAATCAGCAGATACATCGAGATCGAGTAACAGATAATGATTTCACCATCTCTAAGGCAATGAGATTTGATCCAATGGCCTATCTGAAAGAAACAAAAATAAACGGGGGAATCAAAGCAATAAAGAGTTAACTAATAAGAATATACTACAAGACGAACATAGAGCATACAAAACACCCAAGAAAGAAACCTGCTTGCTCTTCAGGAACCCTTTGGTTTCATTACTGACCATACACCCAATACACTGTCACTGCAAACAAACAAAAACAGTATGAGCAAACATGAAGAAATTAATATGTAATCGAAAAACAAAACGATGGGAGTACCTTTGATGATCTCTGAAAACTTTGATATTAAGCACCAGAGGCAGCAGCAAAGGCAGGGTGGATCCACATCAATTTTACCTGGAACTGGACACATTAAAGAGCTTCTTGAGTTGCCTTTTGTAGATTTCCCCTGAAATCTCCTTTCTGTTGTCACATGACTCCATCAAAATTTATCATTCGTGACACGAAAAAAGAGAAAATACTATCAATCAAGACAAAAGAAAAAAGACTTACAGTTACAACTACCGTGTTTGCCATCGAGAGTGTCTTTGGTGGCCCAAGCCGTGTAAGTGAGAGTCCTAGTTTACAAAACGAAACAGAGAAATCAATACAAGTATTGGCTAACCACAGTCGGAAAACGAAAAAGAAAAATGAGAGAGAAACGGGAGAGATTAAGTTGATACCTGAGCCAGGCAGATTCTGCGAGTTCAGACTGCAAGTACAAACACAAAAACAATGTTAAAATACAAGAGGTAGATATATAAACTACTAAATTAACCCGTAATAGAGCAGCCATATAAGTTGTGTTATCGGTAAAACCATATAAGTTTTAAAAAGGAGATAAAAACTGATGTAAAAATACAAGAGAGCAAAAACAAAACAGGAGTACCTTGGCCATATAATCAGCTGATAATTCCAGATCCAGTAACAGAGCATGATTTCACCATCTCAGAGACAGGGTGATTTGATCCAATGGCCTATCTGAGAAAAAACAAAAAAAAAAGGGGGAATAAAGTAATAAAGAGTTAAATAAGAAGAATATACTACATGAAGAGCATAGAGCATAAGAAAGACCCAAGAAAACCTGCTTGTCCAAGAGCAACACTACGCTTGCAACAACCCTTTGGTTTCACTATTGACCATACACGCATTACACTGTCACTGCAAACAAACAACAACAGTATGAGTAAACATAATGGAATCTAAATGTAATAAAAAAACAAAACGATGAGAGTACCTCTGATGATCTCTAAAATTTTGATATTACGCACCAGAGGCAGCAGCAATCAAGGCAGGGTGGATCCACATCATTTTTACCTGGAACAGGACAAATAAAAGAGCTTCTTGCGTTGCCGTTTTTAGATATCCCCAAAAATTTCCTTCCTGTTGTCACATGACTCAATCAAAAAATATCATTCATGAAACAGGAGGAAAGAAGAAGGTATTATGGAAAAGAAAAAGAAGCCTTACAGTTACAGCTACCATGTTAGCCATCTAGAGAGTATCATCCGTGTAAGTAAGATTCCTAGTTTACAAAATGAAACAGAAAAAATCAGTACAAGTATTCACTAACCACAAGCGGAAAAATAAAAAGAAAAACGAGAGATTAAGTCGATACCTGAGCCAGACAGATTCTGCAAGTTCAGTCTGTAAGTACAAACACCAAAACAAAGTCAAAATATATAAGGTAGATATATAGACTACTAAATTAACCCACCATAGAACATATATATCAGTTGTATTATAGGTAAAACCACAGCCTCTCTTAAATAAGAGATAAAATGAGATGTAAAAAGACCATATGTAAATGTGAGCAAAAACACAACAGGAGTACCTTGGCCATGTAATCAGAAGATAAATCCAGATCCAGTGACAAAGCTTGATTTCACCACCTCAGAGGCAGAGAGATTTGATCCAATAGCCTATCTGAAAAAAAAAACAAAAAAAAAAAACGGGGAAATCAAAGCAATAAAGAGTTAGCTAAGAAGAATATACTACAGGACGAACATAGAGCATACAAAAGACCCAAGAAAGAACCTGCTTGCTCTTCAGGAACCCTTTGGTTTCATTATTGACCATACCCGCATTACACTGTCACTGCAAGTACGAACACAAAAACAACGTCAAAATATAAGAGGTAGATATATAAACAACTAAATTAACCCACCATAGAGCAGCCATATCAGTTGTGCTATTGGTAAAACCACCACCTCTCTTAAATAGGAGATAAAATCTGATGTAAAAGTACAAGTGAGCAAAAACACAGCAGAAGTACCTAAACCATATGATTAATCAGCAGATACATCCAGATCCAGTAACATAGCATGATTTCACCATCTCAGAGGCAGAGAGATTTGATCCAATGGCCTAGCTGGAAAAAAACGGAGGAATCAAATCAATAAAGAGTTAACTAAATAATAATATACTACAGGACGAACATAGAGCATACAAAAGACGCAAGAAAGAAACCTGCTTGCTCTTCAGGAACCCTTTGGTTTCATTATTGACCATACACGCATTACACTATCACTGCAAACAAAAAACAACAGTATGAGTGAACATAAAGGAATTAAAATGTAATCGAAAAACAAAAAGATGGGAGTACCTTTGATGATCTCTGAAATTTTGATATTAAGCACCAGAAGCAGCAATCAAGGCATGTTGGATCCACATCAATTTTACCCGAAACTGGAAACATGAAAGAGCTTCTTGAGTTGTCATTTTTAAACCTCCCCTGCATTCTCCCTCCTGTTGTCACATGACTCAATCAAAAATTATCATTCATGACTTGAAAAAAGAGAGCGCATACTATCAATCAAGAAAAAAAAAGAAAGACTTACAGTTATAGCTACCATGTTTGTCATCGAGAGAGCGTCTTTCGTTGCCCAAGCCGTGTGAGTGGGAGTCCTAGTTTACAAAGAAATCAAAATACTAAAAGACGAAGAAAAAGAATCAAAATAATAAAGAGTTAATTAAGACAAAGAAAAAGAATATACTAAAAGACGAACATATAGCAGACAAAAGATCCAAGAAAGAAACTTACTAGTCCAAGAGCTCGAACAACACTGAGCTTGCAAGTTGCAACAACCCGTTGGTTTCGTTATGGACAATACTGCAAACAAACAACAACAGTATGAGTCAACATAAAGGAATGAAAGTTTTAATAGAAGAAGGAAGAAGGGAGTATCATTGATGATCTCTGAAATTTTGAAATTAAGCATCAGAGTCAGCAGCAATCAAGCACACCAATTTTACCTGGAACTTTGAGTTGCCGTTTATAGATCTCCCCTGAATTCTCCCTCTTGTTGTCACATAACTCGATGTGGACACATGATAGATTTCCCCTGAATTCTCCCTCCTGTTGTCACATGACTCGATCAAAACTTACCATTCATGATTCGAAAAAGGAGAAAATACTATCAATCAAGACAAAAAGAGAAGACTTACAGTTACAGCTACCATGTTTGCCATCGAGAGGAGTGTCTTCGATTGTCCAAGCCGTGTGTAAGTGGGAGTCCTAGTCTACAAAACGAAACAGAGAAATTTAGTACAAGTATTAGCTACACCACAGACGAAACAAAAAACATAATACAAAAAAAAACGAGAGGAATTGGTTTACCAGTGAAGAAGAGATTAGGGCACAGACAGAGGAATTAGTTTACCAGTGAAGAAAACATATACGATTAAGCAACATCGCCGGAGAAAATAGAAGAAGCCGGCTCTCTATAATAGGGATTTACTTCTCAGGAGGATAGGTCGATGATGTAGAAAAATAGAAGATTCGCTACAGGCTGTAGCCTACAGCACCATAGACGAAGAAGAATTAGTTTACCAGAGAAGAGAGATTAGGGCTAATCTCACTAGTGAAGAAGAAGACAACAAAAGTAAGCAACAACACCGTTGGAGAAAATAGAAGAAGACGGCTCTCGACTTCGACTTATTTATACGTTAAGTAGTCTTTCCTTTCTCCTTTTTCTTTTTTTCTAAAAAAATAAAATATTATTATTACCTTAGTTTTTCCCTTTTCTTGACGTAACTTCCCTTTTTTTTTTTTCTATTTTAATTAAAAACCAAAAAAAATATCTTCACATGTTTCCTTTTTCTTTGGCAATTTCCTCTTTTTTCCTAAAAAATTAATTCTTATCCTAGTTCTGTTTCAGGTAGTATTTTCGAAACGTTCAACTTTCCATTTATTTTCTTTAGTTTTGCACTTTTCTTTTTGTTTTTGTTTTTTTTGATTAACACAAATTAAATATATATTTGTACCAATGCAAATCTTATTTTTAGACCACTGTATTTTATTGATCAAATATATTACAACACATACAGCCCAAATATACAAAAAAAAAAACAAAAACAGTCCAATAGAAGAAGCCCAAAGTAGAAGATAGATTTAAGGGGACGCGACAGACGATTGTGATGAGCGCGTTGGTCCACACCACAGCCCTCCGCTGCATGAGACTCTTAACTCCGGTTTAACCGAATACATCGTCCGAAACTAAGCCAAACAATGAATCGTCTTCGTCTCACCGATTGTACCAAATCACGGGTTACAGGATAACCTCAATCTACTACTCTCATCCTGACAATGATCCAACGAAATCGGCTAAAATAAATCACATAGATTCGAGAACGTATAAACCAATGAGTAAAAATTGTTCTTGCACATATTTTTCTTTGACAGAAACCTTTCAAACAAAACAAACTATTCTTTCATTATGCTAATTACTAATAATCATGTACTTATAATAATATAGCAGTAATAATCATTTAGTTCATAATGTTAAAAAAGGATGAAGAGCAAGAACATATGGAACAAAAGAACACAACTCATAAGAGAGTAGTAATAATAATCAAAGGCTTAAGTTAAGCCACTTACTTATTTCAATATACAAATACTGACCAAATATTACATCTTTAGTCAACAAGATTCATCAACTCTTTCCTCTTCTTCTCTTGATAAATTCACATCATCAATCAAATCTAAATCCCATACAACTTGATCAAACACAACACCCACGACAACGCACCAATCCATTCTCATTGCATTTAGGACATCGCTTGAACCGTTCATCTTCTTCTTCAAACACTTTGGTGCTACCATCACAGTTAGTACAAGGCACAAACCTTGCATCCCCACAGCTCCGGCATGTCCCCAAGCGTTCACAAGCAGGGAAACCTTTCAACATCTCTGCTAGTTCCCCACCATCGTTAAGCTCCATAATCTCCTCAATGCCACCAATGTGAGTTTCTCCGATAAACACCTGAGGCAAACAAACCGGTTTCTCAGCTCCGCCAAGCACACTTTTAAGCTCTTTCCTGTATTTGGAATCCATGGATATGTCACGCTCGTCTACAGTCACTTGAAGCCCTCTCAATATCGCTCTAACGCAACAGCAATCCTCGTATGTCTTTCGAATACCTCGGAGGGATGTGAAGTAGAGCACAATCTTGTCTTCTCTTCTCGGTTTAACTTGCGATGGAATCAGTTGACTAGAGGATACAGACTTTGGTGCTTCGCTGATTAAGATGGACGGATTTGGATTCGATGAAGGGCTACAAGAGAGGGATTTTGTAGGTCTAAGAGTGTTGTTCCTAGTGTTGTTACTTAATTGTTTAGAAGACAAAGCTTTCTTGTAAGAAGAGACAATGCTGGGATCTAAATCAGACAGAAACGATTCTTCAGACAAATGCTTCCATAGAGGTTGCTTTGGTTTATAAGACAACGGAACCCAATCTCCATCGTCTTCTTCGATTCTCACAAACTCGTAAGACTCTTCCAATTTCGACGCAGACCCACTTAAACCCGGGTCGGGTTTAGAATTGAGACGCTTACCAGGTTTGGGGATTTCGAATTCGAATTCGTCGTCTAAGCCATCCATAAGCTCCCAAGTGTTGATGACTGAGTCAGGAGAGACCGGATCTGGTGCGTCCTTCCCGGCGACTGAGATACGAGGTTGGTCGGAGACGTTTTTGGATTCGTCGAGATCGATGAGGAGAAGAGAACCGTACGATGTAGACGTGAGGGAAACGAGGTGGTGAGTGTCGCCTTTTCTAGCAGGAGGATGGTGAACCAACGGCGTCGGAAACGAGAAAGCTCTCTGCACCGCCGGAGAAGATGAGCCGGAGCCATATTTGGTCGGCGGTGAAGAGAATCTAGCGGATGAAGACGAAGTAGAAGAAACGGAAGAAGCGGTCTTTGAAGTTGAAGAACCCATTATTATTAAAAGTTTCTGATTTGGTTTCTTCTGAGATGTTTTTGGTTTGTGGGAAATGACAGAGAGAGACTAGAAAAGAGTTGGGTGGAAGATAGCTGTCTAGGGCAGTTGGAGGTGGAAGATGGTGAAAAATTTAATGGTAGAAGAAGGCTACGAACTATAGATAGATTAGCTTGATGTTGATTCTTTCAGAACACCCAGTTTTTATCTATTTGATTTTGATTGTGTAACGAAGATGAAAACAATTCCAAGAACCTTCGTTTGTGTGTAAGGGCATCTTTATAGGGGAGCAGTTTTGGATTGTTAGAGTAAAAATATTATGATAATAATATAAGATTTTTTTTTTTTGTAAAATATAATAATATAAAATTAGTAGTTAAGATTTTTTGTTAAAAAGTTAGTTATTTGGAGAATATGTGTTTAAGATAATAAGATTTAATAATATAATATTCTTAAATATATTACAATTATAAAAATTTATAAAATAACATTTAAATTGTAAATTTATAAAACTTTTACTAAAATTCAAAATATAATACCAAATTTTTATGAAACAACAAAAAACATTAAAGATAAAAAAAACATATTACTTAATTAAAGCACACAAACATTTTATTTAATTAATATATAGTTTAATGTCCAAATTTATTTCATATATTCTCAATCAGATCCTCTTTTAATTTGTGAAAAATTATTTGCAAAAAATTGTATCTATTTACAGCTTGCCACGTCAGCTTAGAACTGATCCTACATCAAGAACTAAAAAAAGTGTTTTTAGCCACTATTCATTATTTTTCTATTTTTTTGGACTAAGAACACCTCTCTCATGTTCTCCCTATAAAGATGGCGTAAGGCCAACAATTTATAATATTAAACGAGACACGATCTTGTTAAATGAAAAAAAAAAAATGTCATGATCTACATAACTGCAAAGCCTTTATGATTATTTTAATTAGTACTAAACCAAAGATGAGAGAAAATAATACAATAGTTGATCAAATAAAACTATGACTTGTCTGTTTCTAAAGATTTTTTATAATGTTTTTAGTTTATTATTTTCATAGCATTTAGTTTTGCATTTCAATACTTTCTAGATTACTTCTGTTTACAGAAGAGATAATAAAGTTATAATAATAAAAACCAAATTATAAAGCAATAGTATCTTTAAAATAAAAGTTGGAATAATAAATTTCAAGATAGGACCTAGACAGAGTATTCACGTGAATAATTTAATCCTTGACTTTAGATAAAGTTTCCATATCTGTATCTATTAATTTAATGTATTGAACTTATTCTTGAGTTGATTGAGAATGGAAGCTACATTGTTATTTTTTTTTTTCATTGTGTTTGATCTGCGCATACGTTTTCTTTTCCTAAGACAATGTTTTGCTAGCTGGTACTATTTAGTTGACTAGTCGTTGTAATGTTTTGAGAAAGAATATGAAAAGCTGTAGATTCATATATTATATCCTCCCCACGAGAAAGTAAGGTGTTTTGCTGTTACATCTTGGCATTATGTAACTTATGTTAATGTACTTTAAAATATGATGTTCAATGCAGTTTAGTTATAATATCTCAGATTTTAATAAAAATGATTTAGAAAAATAAATACTAATTGGACCACATCTTAATTTTTTGAAAAATATTGGACCACATTTTTAATTTTAAAACGTCCAAGTTTAAAACACTTAAACAACACAAAGACATGGGGAAAAAAAATTGAATCGCACAAGGCAAACTCCTTGACGATTCCTTTATTTCTTTTGGTACTTTGCTCTTTGTCTTTAACTCTTCTCAATAAGAAAGGAGAAAGATTCGACATTCAAAACCTCACACTTCAAACTTCAAAGGCTATATATGCCTATAAATGATATAAGGAAGATATGCATAAGACAAAAAAAAGCTACTGAAAGAGGAAAGCTCTATAGTTTTAGACTTTTAGTGGTGAATCTTATGTGTGATTCTTCCAAGCAAAAATAGGCTACATGATTCGTGAAATTGATAGAACACATTGTTTTTAACACGTATGAGGTCACTTACGATATTACAACTACTATACACCTAATATAATACTGCTCATCTCTATCCCTTTCCCTATGCCAAAATGTGTGTGATACATAAAGTGGAGCAACAAGCAGCAATTATCGTAGTGTAAATCTTGCCTGTGTATCGCCAGCAAATTCAAAGTGACGTGCGCTCACCTGCAGTATATTGCCCTTCCTGAAATCAGAAAGGCCTGAGCGCCAAACAATGCTAGTAAGCTAAGGAGAAAAAAAAAAAAAAAGATAACAAAAGGTAGTATCCTGGATTCAACATATGCATATTGGGACTTATAAAACATGATCTCAGGAATGTTTTTGGTACCGCAGAAGTGCTATCACTTATGTCGGCATTATATTATCATGTGATCGAAACACTTCCTAGAACTGTTTTCCATCACAATCACTTAAGCCTATGTAGATAATATCACCAAAGCTGATTTGCACTTTTTTTCTGTCTCATATAGAGAAAAGAGAAATCAATCTGAGGATATGAATGATCCTGAGCACACTCCTACTCAACACAAGAACACACAAACCAAAACAAAAACCACATGTTGATTTTGCTGAGTTAAAAATCTCCACTTTGAGATACCCAAAATCGGAGTTCATGAGCCAAATAAAAAGGAAACAAGCATCATCAACATCCATGGAAACCATAAGATATACAGTCTCATATATGAAACAGAACATTAGTTACACAGACACACACTGAGTGACTCATACACAGATACTACGTCACTTCCAAGTCGTAAAATTGTTCCCTTTCCGAACAAATATGATCTATCTTGTTGTCTTCTATTAACCCCAAACTATACTCAATTTTGGGGTTGTACCGTATAAGGGAATTTGAAGCAACTCTAATCGAAAACAACACAGAGCCAAGAAAAAAGAAAAAACGTAAACTTCGGGGGGGGGGGGGGGGGGGGGGAAGAGGAAAAAGGGATACGCACACAGAACAGAAGGAGAGCTAAAAGAAAATCTTGGAAAATTGGGATCAACCGACATGGAAAGGACCAATATCTCCGTTTCTTAGAGAACCAGCAATCTCGTCAGCGATAGCCACGCAAGTGAAGACCCAACCACTCAGAGATAACCAAACCATTCTCATCAGATACATCGCCATGCCCAGCGGCATCGCCATCTCTGACTTTCCTTTTTCTACTTATCTCTCTCTCTTTGTTAGATCAAATGATTTAGCCGGAGAAGAAGCCATTGCATTTGGAGTTGCCAAAAAAAATAAAAAAGCTTTGAGAAAATATACAATAATAATAATAATAAAAAGATGATTCGGTACAATTGTAATAAAACAAGGATCTTCCAACCATTTAGATTTCACCACGTGTTGAAATTTAATTCATAGAGTTTTTACCACCAGCTACGTCCTTGTCTGGGCCAGTCAAGTCGACGGGAAACGCATCGTCATCGATGCTTTATTTTTAATTCCAGACTTTTAAAAAAATATATATCAAAAATTAGGGCTCCGACCCGGATTTTTTATTTGGAACCCGACCCGTTAAATTGGCCTCATGAACTCCCGCTCCGATGCCGTTTTCAATTTCATTTTGAAATTTGTAATCTTCCCCAAAAGTTCGATTTCTCTCTCTCTCTTCTCTGAGCAACGTCTCTCTCTCTCCTCTCTCTATAGAAATGGCTCCTCCGTTTGTTTTCCCCCAAATTCTGCGAGCCCTAGAAGAAGATCCGGAAGACAATCATCGCCTCTTCGCTCAAAATATCGTCGATGTGACTTCTCTTCGCCCTTCCGATCTCGAAGAATTCGTCAAAGGTAATTACTCTTTTTGGGGGTTTCTTCGTTTCCTCTAGTGTATCCGTTACCTTAATTTTGCTGTGTAATTTTCCTGAGAAACCCGATAGACAATTTAGTAGTTTCACTCCGAGAGGGCTTTAGATTTGATTTTGTAATTGGTATTTGAGCCGAAATTGCATTGTGATGTTAGTCTTTTTAGTCACTCGAATCGTCAGTTGTGTTGAATGTGAAGTTTTCATTCTGTATGTGTGGGAGCTCAAATTCTTAAGTTATAGAGTCCAAATGTTTTGACAGGGAAGTAAAAAAATCGAAATGGAAACTAATGACTCCACTCAGAACTTTGTTCTTGTTGATTGATATGTGAGGCATTTTGTTGACTGTCTTCTTATTGTGGAACAGGTCTATCCTTTGACTTATCTGATAGAGAACTCTTCTGCGTCGAAGATCAAGATGTTTTTGATCGTGTCTACTCTTTGGTCAGGAGCTTCTTCAGTCTTACTCCGTCTTGCAAGTGTAATCTTGTGGAGAGCCTACGGTCTAATCTAAGTGTTCTTCTTCCAAACGTTGATTCGATCTCACGGTCTGTTCAAGATCAGGAGGATGAAGTTCCAATCATTGATAGGATCACATCGCATCGCAATGCCTTGAAAATATATACTTTCTTTCTCCTCACTATTGTTATGACTGAGGAGTCACACATCAGCTCAATTGACAGCACAAAGGTGCTTTCTCTTTTTTTTTTCCAGCTGATAATGTAATTATTGCACTGTATAAATTGTGGACTTTACAATACTGATGTTGTGGATGAACAGGTCGCAGCACGAGGGAGGAAAAAGCAAGTTATCCAGTCATGGAACTGGGAACCTCAGAGGGGTAGAATGCTCAATTTGATTGCAAATTCTCTTGAGATCAACCTATCCTTGCTCTTTGGATCATCAGATCTAGACGAAAACTACCTCTCTTTCATTGTCAAGTAATTTCTATGCCCTAGTGAATCTGGTTTATCTTGCACACTCCATGTTAAAAGTAGATCCTCACAGTTTTTCCATATAATTTCCTTGTAGAAACTCCTTCACTCTTTTCGAGAATGCCACAATATTAAAAGATGTTGAAGCAAAAGATGCGCTGTGTCGCATCATCGGAGCATCTGCTACAAAATACCATTACATTGTGCAGTCATCTGCCTCAATCATGCACTTGATACACAAATACGATTTTGCTGTTGTACACGTTGCTGATGCAGTTGCTAGAGCTGAAAGTAAGTATTCAGATGGTACGCTGGCCGTGACAATCATTAGAGATATTGGGAGGACTGACCCGAAATCCTACGTTAAAGATACAGTTGGGGCTGATAATGTGGGACGTTTCTTGGTCGAGCTTGCTGATCGTATGCCAAAACTAGTGTCGACAAATGTTGGAGTTTTGGTTCCTCATTTTGGTGGTGAATCATACAAGATAAGAAACGCGCTAGTTGGTGTTCTTGGAAAATTAGTTGCAAAAGCATTTAATGATGTCGAGGGAGATATGAGTTCCAAGTCCCTTCGTCTGCGAACTAAGCAAGCTATGTTGGAAATTTTGCTCGAACGATGTAGAGATGTTTCAGCCTATACAAGGAGCCGAGTTCTTCAGGTGTGGGCTGAACTTTGTGAAGAGCATTCTGTTTCAATTGGCCTATGGAACGAGGTTGCATCAATATCTGCTGGAAGACTGGAAGATAAGAGTGCAATTGTTAGAAAATCCGCACTGAATTTACTGATCACGATGTTGCAACATAACCCCTTTGGTCCACAGCTTCGAATAGCTTCATTTGAGGCAACCCTGGAGCAGTATAAAAGAAAAGTGAATGAACTTGAACCAAGCCTCCCTACTGAGCATGCATCAAAAGAGTCAACTTCAGATGGTGACTCCTGTATTGGAGATGGTGAAATCGATGACTTGCATCTTGAAGCTACAAGTAAGATGCATCATGATAGTCTATCTGATAGCTGTCAGCCAGAGAATGTAGAAGAAATCAGTGAAAAGGATGTTTCTGTTCCAGATATTGGTAACCTTGAACAAACCAAGGCCTTAATTGCCTCCCTTGAGGCTGGATTGAGGTTCTCGAAGTGCATGTCAGCTAGTATGCCGATCCTCGTTCAATTAATGGCTTCATCTTCTGCCACTGATGTTGAGAATGCTATTCTCTTGTTGATGAGGTGTAAGCAGTTCCAAATTGATGGTGCAGAAGCTTGTCTCCGTAAAATTCTGCCTCTGGTATGGTGCTTATCATATATTATAACTCATAAGAATTTCTTCTGACATTGATTAAAAACCTTGTTTTTTGCTGTTTCTGTAGGCTTTTTCTCAGGATAAATCTATCTATGAGGCAGTAGAGAATGCCTTCATCTCAATCTACATAAGGAAAAATCCAGTTGACACGGCGAAACAGCTGTTGAACCTTGCCATAGATTCGAATATAGGAGATCAGGCAGCACTAGAATTTATTGTTAATGCTTTAGTGTCAAAAGGTGAAATATCTAGCAGCACGGTAGGTTCCTTCTGTGACTCCAGCGTATGAGTATGCTATGAATTATGGTCAATTGATATGTGTAGTCTGCTTATGCACGGTCAATAACAACTACAAAATAATGAGCGTGGTTAATGATTCACCTGCTAGAGGCTAATAAGTGCTTCTATCATTTTTTTCTTTGCAGATATCGGCTTTATGGGACTTCTTTTGCTTTAACATCAATGGGACAACTGCTGAGCAAAGTCGTGGGGCTCTATCTATCATTTGCATGGCTGCAAAGTCATCTCCTAGGATTCTTGGATCACACATGCAGGATATTATTGATATTGGGTTTGGCCGTTGGGCAAAAGTGGAACCTCTACTTGCCAGAACTGCATGCACTGCTATTCAGCGGCTTTCCGATGAAGATAGGAAAAAGTTGTTGCTCAGCAGTGGCAGCCGATTGTTTAGTATTCTTGAAAGCTTGATCACTGGGAACTGGCTTCCAGAAAACATATATTATGCTACTGCTGATAAAGCCATAAGTACCATATACATGATCCACCCAACTCCAGAAACCTTGGCTTCTACTATTATTAAAAAGTCCCTGAGCACTGTGTTTGATGTAGTTGGACAAGATGAAGCACAGACTGATACCGACAATAGTAAAGTTGATATTCTGACTCCAATTCAAGTAGCAAGACTCAGTAGATTCTTGTTCGCTATCAGTCACATTGCTATGAATCAGTTGGTGTATATAGAATCTTGTATCCAGAAGATCCGGAGACAGAAGACCAAAAAGGACAAAGCGGCTGCTGAAAGTCAGAATACAGATGAAAGCCTTGGGGCCACACAAGAGGTACAGACCGATTTTCGTAGAGCACAGCTGGTGGCACAAATGTTGCAACCCTAGTGAGTTATTTCTGCTTACTAGTGTGATCTTATATGATGTTTTCTTTGTTTTATAGAAACATAGCATAAATGCTGAGCTAGGACTTGCGGCCTCTGATGATGCACTGCTTGACACACTCGGTGAAAGAGCAGAGAGGGAAATTGTTTCCGGTGGTTCTAACGAGAAGAATCTGATAGGGGAGTGTGCAACTTTTCTCTCAAAGTTTTGCAGGAATTTTTCTCTGCTGCAAAAGGTAGTTAATTTTTCAATTCGTTTATTCTGTTTCATGTCGAGTGATGAAGTTATAAGCTTTCTTTTATCTCCTTCTTTTGCGCTTACATTTATTTGGTTATATACAGTACATGATAAATAAAACTTTTAACTTTCCATTCTTACAGCATCCTGAACTACAAGCTTCCGCAATGCTTGCATTATGCAGGTTTATGATTATTGATGCAAGTTTCTGGTGAGACTAAAGCTTTATTATATATTCTCTTTATCCTTTACAAAACTGAACATATACTTACTTGATGCATTAACTTAATGTGTGCCAGCGAATCCAATCTCCAGCTTCTTTTCACAGTTGTTGAAAATGCACCGTCCGAAGTTGTCCGGTCAAATTGCACCCTTTCACTTGGAGACTTGGCAGTTCGTTTTCCAAATCTTTTAGAACCTTGGACAGAAAATATGTATGCCAGGTTACGGGATGCTTCAGTTTCCGTCAGAAAAAATGCTGTCCTGGTCCTTTCACATCTTATATTGAATGATATGATGAAGGTAACCTCTCTCTCCTCCCTCTTTAAATATCTGCAGTTATAGTTTGAGGTTTCATTCTATAAATCGTAATTTCAGGTGAAAGGGCATATCAATGAAATGGCTATATGTATAGAAGATGATGTAGAGAGGATCTCTAGTCTCGCAAAACTATTTTTCCATGAACTGTCTAAGAAAGGTCAGTTGCAATATCTACTTTACAGTTTACAATTACATGACATATTCCACCTTTGAATGAAATTTAACACTTGAGCCTCTTTTCTGCCAAAAAAATCCAGGATCGAATCCCATATACAATCTACTTCCTGATATACTTGGGCAGTTATCGAACCGTAATTTAGAGAGGGAGACATTCTGTAATGTCATGCAATTCTTGATCGGCTCAATCAAAAAGGTATATAGCTTTTCCAAATCAATACTGACGTTAATATAACCAGTATTTGTTCTTATTAATCACTCATCTATATCCTCAACAATCTCCAGGACAAACAGATGGAGGCTCTGGTTGAGAAGCTTTGCAATAGATTTATCGGAGTCACAGGTATGCATGTGTTGATGATAAATCCTTACACCTGTTTTGTGATTAATAGGAAGTATATTTCTTTGACATCTACACCTAAACTTGCAGATGGAAAACAGTGGGAATACATTTCGTATTCTCTTTCGCTGCTGACATTCACAGAAAAGGGAATAAAAAAACTTATTGAGTCATTTAAGTCTTACGAGCATGCTTTAGCAGAGGATTTGGTGACCGAGAACTTTAGAAGCATAATCAATAAGGTCCGGTGTCTCTGGTTTTCGTCAACTTTGCCATTCTTTTCATGCTATATGTGAGTTTGACATTTGGTTGTGAATCTGAACAGGGAAAGAAGTTTGCGAAACCAGAACTCAAAGCTTGCATCGAAGAGTTTGAAGAGAAGATCAACAAGTTCCACATGGAGAAGAAAGAACAAGAAGAAACTGCAAGAAATGCCGAGGTTCACAGAGAGAAAACCAAGACCATGGAATCTCTTGCTGTCCTTAGCAAAGTGAAAGAAGAACCTGTAGAAGAATATGATGAAGATGAAGATGAAGACGAAGACGAAGTTGAAGATGAAGGTGGAGGTTAGTAATTTTTTGACTTGGGGCTAAAGCAAAGTTCGCTGTACCAGGCTTATGATAATCAAATGCCAGTTAACGACAATCTTTCTAAATATCAGATAGTCTCTCTCGTTTATTTAAGGACTGTTTTGTGTTTTCTCAGATGTTTCAGACAGTGAAATTGTGGATCCATCAATGGAAGAATCATGCGATAGTTTGATTGCAACTGAGACTGAAATTGTGGATCCATCAGTGGAAGAATCAGGCGATAATTTAATTGCAACTGAGACTGAAATTGTGGATCCATCAATGGAAGAATCAGGCGATAATATGAATGCAACTGAGACCGAGGGTGAGCAATCTGACTCAGAGGAGGAGCCATCTGACTCGGAGGAAGAGCCATCTGACTCGGAGGAAGAGCCAGATTCTGAGCAGTGTGATACCCCCCCCCCCTGTTCCTCGTTACTTAAACCAAAAGACTAATGGCTGTATGTGAAAACTTCCCTTTGTATCTTTAACAATCTCACACAACTTAAGCTCCTGAATCCATTATAGAAACAGTCAAGTAAAGAGTTATAAGGTTTTCAGGGGAAGAAGGCGAATCAGAAAGCAAGAGTACAGAGTCATCGAGCAACATCAGGAGAAACCTGAGGTCAGGAAGTAGAAGTTAAAAGAAACATTGTGTATATGCAGAGAGAGAATGTGTCTGGTCAAGTTGCTGTACATCTCGAGAGCTATCTTATTGGTCACTGCTTTGGTTTCTCTCTATGATACCCAGATATTGAAGAATCGACCATTTTTATTTGTCTAATGCTGGCTTAGTTGTGATTTGTGATAAATTATAGCTAATTCGTCCAAGTATCACTACAAGAGCAAGCTCTTCTTTTGTCGCCAAAATCTACAAGACCTGAATCAATTAATTTTATATCAAATTCCTTTGGTTTTCTACTCTTTTCTTGGCACTTACGAATATATATATTAGTGAATAGTGCTATGGCCTATGGGGGAACTCGTACTGGTAGAGTAGGTGTTCACCTACTTTCCCGTCCACGTTTTTTTCCTACCAAATTTGCACGAACCTGAATATTTTGAGTAGAACCAGACCATATTTATTTCGGTTTAGTCGTTTTAATTCTAAGTAAACCGAAACAAACCAAACCGAGAGTTAAAAGCGGACACCTTCTTCAGCTTCATCTTTCAGTTCAACTCTTCTTTCGAGAGTCCCCACTTGAGCACTAGAACTGTCTCCGTCGCCGCGCATTATCTCGTCGATTAATATCTCAGACGAGAAATCACCGCCGGAGAAGAAGCTTTAAATTCTCTTTCATCTACCCAAAAAAACAAAATGGCATCTTCTCTATCACTTCACTCCTCCTTCGTACCTTTTTCCTTCGCTGATCTCCCCGACCGAGTAAGCCCCTTTATTTTCCTATAATTTATTTAGTGACTTTAAATAAAAGTTAATACCTTTTCTCACCAATTCCTATTTGCTTTTGTTGTGGCCTCTACCAAATTTAGTGATATCTGATCAACTTTGTCTCTCTGAAGGGTTTGCTCAGTAAGAACTCTCCGACCAGTGTTTCCATTTCCAAGTTTCCAACTTGGGAGAAGAAGCTGATCTCGAATCGTAACCTTTTCAAGCTGAATTGCGTGATGGAGAAGAGTGTCGATGAACAAACTCAATCTACTGTTGTTAACAATACCCCAGACAGCTTAAATGGTTCGTAAAGCTTGAATACCCTTTTTTTTGGTTAATTGGATCGTATTGATGATTAAAGTCAGCTCTTTTTTTTTTTTTTTTTTTTTTTATTGATGGGTGTTTCAATGTTTTGCAGCTATGAATATTAAAGAAGAAGTTAGCGTCTCTACGTTACTGGTTAACGTGGATAATGAATTTGATCCCTTTGATGCATTGAGCACTCCTCTTTACCAAACTGCTACTTTTAAGCAGGTACTGAGGCATAATTCATTATTTTCATGGGAAGATTTTGTCACTTGATACTGTTTTTATGCTTATATCTAGCCCTCTGCTATTGAAAATGGACCTTATGATTATACAAGAAGTGGGAATCCTACAAGGGATGCATTGGAAAGGTACTTGTTGCTTTAGCATCTTCTCGATTCCGAGGTGATTTAGCTCTATTTGTATGTGTGTTGCTTCAGCGTTTCTTATAAAAGTTTTCTCCTTTTGTTAGTCTCCTTGCGAAGCTTGACAAGGCAGATAGAGCATTTTGCTTCACTAGTGGAATGGCTGCTCTTAGTGCTGTTACACACCTTATCAAAAATGGTAATTGCCAATTTTTGACTTCTCCTGAATTCTTATGTCTTTCGTTTAGATTGGTACCTTAGGCTTGGTCTCATTGTAGTATATTTGGTTTTGTTTCCATAGGTGAAGAAATTGTTGCTGGAGATGATGTATATGGTGGATCAGACAGATTACTCTCCCAAGTAGTTCCGAGATTTGGCGTT
This sequence comes from Camelina sativa, assembly GCF_030686135.1. Lineage (NCBI taxonomy): Eukaryota > Viridiplantae > Streptophyta > Magnoliopsida > Brassicales > Brassicaceae > Camelina > Camelina sativa. The sequence goes on along the minus strand of NC_141883.1, from coordinate 25,028,478 downwards.
GTGGTAAAGTTAGTATTGCTACCTCTCATTCGAAATTTTATAACTACTTATTCTTCAAAACTAAGATAACTCTAATGATTCTATTTGATATCTTGTAGACGAGTAAACACAACTAAATTAGACGAGGTTGCTGCTGCAATTGGTCCCAAGACAAAGCTTGTGTGGCTTGAGTCTCCAACAAACCCCAGACAACAAATTTCTGAAATACGAGTAAATTTTCTGTTTTTTTTTAAAGTTTGGAGCCAGAAGGCCACATGGCTGAAATCGACTTGGTTTGCTGTAATATTAAAATTGTTCTATGGTTTGCTGTGTTTTTAGAAAATAGCTGAGATGGCTCATGCTCAAGGTGCGATTGTGTTGGTGGACAACAGTATTATGTCACCGGTGCTCTCTCGGCCATTAGAACTAGGAGCTGGTGTGTAAAACAACTCTGACTTCGCTAAAAGTTTTGTTTTAATCCTTAGATTTACTTCTTAACACTCATATTTCAACTTGTCTGGCTTGCTAGACATTGTGATGCACTCGGCTACTAAGTTTATAGCCGGACACAGTGATGTGATGGCGGGTGTGCTTGCTGTAAAAGGCGAAAAGTATGTTGTCTCTACTCTTTTCTATGATCTGCTTTCAAGTATATGAGACATTTCCTTGAAACATCTGCCTTTCTTTATATATTTGTGTTAAAATTTCCAGATTGGCAAAGGAGTTGTATTTCCTTCAAAATTCAGAAGGTTCTGGATTAGCTCCTTTCGACTGTTGGCTGTGCCTACGAGGAATCAAGACAATGGATTTACGTATAGAAAAGCAACAGGTCTGAACACTAATACCTCTAGTTTACTTGGAAATGATGTTGTCTCTCTGTTTTTGGTTGATTTCATTACTTACATTATTAGCTGGCAAAAATCTTCAGGAAAACGCAAGGAAAATTGCAATGTACTTGTCTTCTCATCCAAGAGTGAAGAAAGTGTACTATGCTGGTCTACCAGATCATCCTGGTCACGATCTCCACTTCTCTCAGGTACTAAAAAACATTAACTGATATACGAATATAAAAAGAAGACGATACTGTTCTCAAGATTTAACTCTTTTCAAATATGCAGGCTAAGGGTGCAGGATCAGTTTTTAGCTTTATAACTGGATCGGTTGCGCTATCAAAGCATCTTGTAGAAACCACCAAATACTTCAGTATAGCTGTCAGTTTTGGTGAGACTCAAATAATTACTTATATTCTGTTTCTTCTGAAGAAGCTCTAATAAGCTTTGGGATAGTTTTGGATTTTGATCTCTTCCACAATTTTTCTTTGACAACAGGGAGTGTTAAGTCACTTATAAGCATGCCATGCTTCATGTCACATGCAAGCATACCTGCAGAAGTGCGTGAGGCCAGAGGCTTGACCGAAGATCTTGTCCGTATATCAGCAGGAATTGAAGATGCTGATGATTTGATCTCTGATCTTGACATTGCCTTCAAAACCTGTGCTCTTTAGTTTGTTCTTTTCTCAACTTTTGTAGTTTCATAGGCTCTTGAAGTAAGAATCTATGTAACAAACCATAAAACATAATTTGGTTTTTGAAAACCAATAAACTCATTATTTTGGATTTGTAATGTTGCTTGTTTTGGGTTTAAATCCGTATTATATGCTTCAAAGCCAACATAAGCCGTTAAAACATGATTATTATTGTTCTTTACCTGCTGATTCTTGCAGGAACGTTCTCAGAGGACATTATATAACTACTGGTATGTTCTTGAAAGCTGATGATTCCTGCATGTTTTCTTCAATAATTTCTGACCGTTGATTTCATGTTCTGATTTAAGACTCTGCTGCAGATTTTGTTTGTTTGTTTTATTTTTTTTTTAAAAATTTGCTTCCATTGAGACTCAACACTGTTGTTAATCAGCTTTTGAGTGTGAGATCAAAACCAAAAGTGGTTTGTATCGGTTAACATTGTTTCATTGTATTTATTACCAGATTTGATCATCCCACCTCACACAACTCTCAATTTTAATCACCACCACTAGGAGGGAGATAACCACTACTCACTCTTTTGATCACTAACCACTACTCTCACTACTCACACAACTCACCACTACTCACAAAACTCACTCTTTTTTTATCAGAATTCACTCTTTTGATCACCGCTCTTTGCCCACATAACCATTATACCTACTGATTTTTTTAAGGTCTACATTTTGTTGATGAATTTTAATTTATCAAGGTTAGAATATTTAGACATTTTATAGTCATACAAATTTTCAAAGTAAAAATATACACAAAGAAAAAAATCAAATGTTGTTTTTTTCAATACATTCTTATCCGCTTACTAAAAGCACATATATGTTAATTATTATTTTTTGTACAAGAAAGCCCCAATGTTAGGAATCAATCTCTAATTTATTTAATTTCATTTTGAATTTACATCATTTTTTAAATCATTGGTCGAAGAACTTAGAATTTACATTTAAACCATTTTGAATTTACATCATTTTGGGAAAAGAACTTAGAATTTAAATCATCTTCATTTAATTAGTAGTAAATATATTATCATAATTTTATTTGAATTCTGAAAGCTTCAAAAAAAGAAAAAAAAAATGTGACTTCGAAGAATGAGACCAAACGACGTTGCAAGTGTCCTCCAATATAAAAACAAAAGCAACTACAACAACAAAAAGTGTAAACGACATCGTTGTCGTTAGTCATCCGCTTGTAGCCCGAACCGACTTTTTCAATTTTCGGTTTGGCAATCGGTTCAATGGAATTTGTTTGGCTTTGTTATTGTCTCAGCTTTTGTAGTTTCATAGGTTCTTGAAGTTAGAATCTATGTAACAAACCATAAAACATAATTTGGTTTTTGAAAACACATAAAGCAATAAATTAATTATTTTGGATTTGTAATGTCGCTTGTTTTGGGGTTAAATCTGTATTATAGGCTTCAAAGCCAACATATGCGGTTAGAACATGATTATTACGGTTAGAACATGATTATTACGTAGTAAGTACGGATCTTTCTCCAATGTAAAACACAAATCTTATAAAAATTCTGGATCTGAGAAGTGAGAATAGGAGAGGATACAGTGAGCAACTTGTTCTGAAATTCTGTTTCAGGTTAGGTAAGAAACAAGAACATGGAACTAACCGTGACACATCTGCACCAGAATTTACCAGATTTATACCTTTTTGTCCACTAGGATAGGCACCTATCTATACATATCAAAGGAAACTGTGAATGCATTGAAAACTACAGTTGGAAAAAAGGATGACATCTACAGATCCTTTATAGTTTATACCGTTTTCAGATAGTCAAGTTGAGTTTCTTTATACCAAAAGTAAAAAATTGGGAAATGGGTTATTCACCATGTAAGATTTACTGATGTCCATATAAACATTATCCCATACATCATCATCATATCCCCCTCTCTGCATACCCGACTAAAACCATGTATTGTACCAGCAGAAGCATTCCTACGACAATCTACAAAACTCTAAAATCAGAAACCCCAAAAACGAAGCATTATAGCTATAGATCAGACAGCAGTTGTGATACCGTCAAATCTAGGACGTGGTCTATCTGTAGAGATACCCTTTTCCATTGACTTCCTCTTGTTGGTAGTACTCAACGTTTGCTCCCCTTGTTGTACTAATACCAGATCTTGTTGCAGAGGCAAGATTTCGATTTCGGTTGTTGTAGAGCCTTTAATCTCTGGTACAACTGCTGCTGCTGTTACAGTTCCAATTTCGTCTTTTGAAGGTTCCTCAATCTCCTCCAGCTTCTGGTTCTTCAACTTAGTTTTCATCATATGAGGTTTCAACTTGTTAAGATCAGCCAATCTTACTGGTTTCAAGAAAAACTCTTCAGCACCTTCTTCTAAACATCTGTTCAGACAGATTATGACACAATAACATCAGAACTTCCCTCTGTGCAAAACAAAACGCAATCTGAAGGGGTCCAAGCTCAAACTTCTACATCTTTTCATTGTTCTTTACCTGCTGATTCTTGCAGGAACGTTCTCAGAGGACATTATAACTACTGGTATGTTCTTGAAAGCTGATGATTCCTGCAAAATAAAATAAAAATAAAAAAACAAAGCATCAATAAACAAATCACAAGAGTAAATATTCTCATTCCAAAGAGAGATCTCCTATTGACTTTCTAAGTTTCTCTATAACAAATTTTACCTTGACTTTCTTGAGCAAATCAAAACCAGTCATGCCTGGCATACAATAATCAGTTATTATAAGATTGACTTCAACTTGCTGTTAAAAAAAAACAGTCACAATCAAACCACAAGAAGAAACCACTCAGAACCAAAACTTTCCAGTTTTTTCAAAAACAATAATAGTAAGATAACTAATAAAACATTGAGCTGATTAAAAAAGGAACAAGATTTTAACAAAACCTGGTGATTTACAGGAGCCGTAGAAAGCGCATTTGGATCGTTACTTTCAATACCTTGTCTTAAACCGAGAAACTCTAAAGCCTTTGAGCCTGAATCAACACTAGTTACTACAAAAAAATACCCAAAACATACATAACAAACAAAGTTTAGATCTTTTCTTCGATTCTATCATACAAAAGATTAAGACACTTTTCAAAACACTCATTATAATGATTATGATTACCTTGACACGAAGACTTTTGAAGCAATCTCTCAATAAGTTTCCGATCAAAAAGACTATCATCAACAGCTAATACATGAAACTGTGATTCTGCTGCCATACCCATTGCAAGAAGATCTTACTTATCTCTCCAATCGATGAGCCCAGATGTAAAGTCTTCGACTTTTTTTGTTTTCTTCACTAGAAAGAATCAATTTTTTTTTTTGTTTTCTCCGGGATTTGATGCGTTTTTTAGTTTTAAAATAAGGATGGGATGTGTTTGCACTTAAAAACAAGATCTGATTAATATGTTTATTCTTCTTCTTCTACCAAATCTTGCAAAAGAGAGAGAGGGAAAAAAAAGAAAGAATAAAACTAATTTTAAGCTTTGAATTGTGGAGAAAGCAAAAGAAGAGTTTTCGATATATAAATATGTTTTTGTATTTTCTTGAGAAGACAGCGCAGAGGGAAAAAAAAAAAGACAAAAAAAAAAAAATAATAATCAAAACAAATCTTTTGGAGGATTTTTAAGGATTAGATAAGGAGGTGTGCTTTGCTTTTATCAATGTTTTTAAATCCGACTCGTGAGGCAAACCGAAAAGCTTTCCGATTCACCGGGTCACTGGATCGACCCGGTCCAACCACGGGTCAAAAGTTTACTGAATTTCAATAGAGATTATTCTTATATATATGTATATATTGGTTTTATTGATATTTTTTTACATCGTTTTATTTTAAAACATAAATATAAATTTCCATACATAATTATGTAAAATCCAAACAAAAATAGAGATTGGTGTTTACAAGAAAACAAAAAAAAACGAGATTGGAAGGTGAAAAAAAAATCACAATGGAAATAAAAGAATAAACCATCTTCAATTTTAAAATATATGTTGTCCCACTTCGAAAGATGGAGGAAAACGTACATAATTGTTTTACTATATTAGTTGGTACCTGCATCACTATCTTTAGATTCGTTTAAGTTTAAATTTTAGTCCTTGTAATTAACCCAAACCGCGGGTTCAACTGCCGGTTAGCTGGTTTTAGCTAGGTTTTTCCGGTTATATGCAAGTTTTTAAATGCTTGGGTTTTTAGCATAAGCCGGACCGGAATACCTTCCGGTTCACATTAAACCGGTTTGACCGGCCGGTCCGATTCGAGTTTCAAAACATTGGCTTTTATATACTACTACTACGGTACTACCACAACCGCTTGAAATATTTATATATATAAACTAGGTCTGGGCATAAAAACCGTACCCGAATACCCAACCCGGAACCCGACCCGAAAAACCGGGTTCAGGTTGGGTACGGGTTTGCCTATAAAACCCTATTGGATTCATTTTCTAATCCGTGGGTTCGGGTTAGGGTCGGGTAATACCCGGTACCCATTTGGATACCCATTAAACCCGAACATATAAACATATTTATAATATTTATCATTAATATAATGCAATTACCCCAAAATTATGATTATAATTTTGAATATTTCATTTAGTTTTATACCTAAATATCAAAAATAATCAAAATATCTAAAATATTTTGTTATGTAAGTCAAAATTTAACTAAATTTATTTAAATTTAATTATATTTTTTCGGGTACCCGGTAGTTCGGATACTAATCGGGTTCTAAAATTTGTAACCCAAACCGACCCGAACCCGATAGTACCTAAACCGAACCGAACCCATATATTTAAAAATATCTAATGGGTTCTATTTTTCTAAACCCATTTATCCGAACCCGAATGGGTAATACCCGAACCCGAACGGGTTATCCGAATGCCCAGCCCTAATATAAACCCCTAAAATCTTTTTAGGGAATAGAGTTGCAAGATTTTATTTTTTTTAAAAACAAAACTATAGTATATCTCATCATTATTTTATTATCCAATATAATACTATAACATCATCTATATTTTTTTAATGATTTTCACCCAAAAATAAAAAAATAGTTACCAAATTTTTTAGTGTTTGTAAAATAACTATATCTGCATACAAGTAAACTAACCGTAACAAACAAACTGAAATACGTGTATCAGTAAAAACATTCAAGAAACAATTAGATATATATACATAAAACTAAAATGGAGGGTCGAACTTACAAAAAAACTAAAACAATCAAATAATTTTGGTTGCTAATAGTTTGGATGAAATCACATTTGTTAGTCATCAATTAAAAGCGCCGACAATATCAAATAAGATACTATTCTACTTATAAAAATGAAAATCTAAAAAAAAAATGAAAATCTAATTTTGTATAATGTTTAGATGATTTTGTTAGCTATATATCTTTATTTGGAGTCATACTAATCAATTTACTTCATAAAATATGGTATCTTGATAATTTGAAGCCTTATTCAATAAATAAATTAAAAAAATCCATAATATTAATATATATGAGTTTAAGGGGGTGTATTCAACTTGACATTTTAAGTGATTTGTGTAAAAGTTACAAATCCTATGTTATCCAATCATGGATTTTAAAAAGTCTCATGAAATCTATTGTTATTCAACTGATGATTTAAAAATCTATTTTGAAATCCACTATTATTCAAAACAGTTTGTGGATTTGGATTTTAATAAGTTTTATGAATTCTGGAGGATTTTGGAGGATTTGTTTAGTTAAAAATACAGAAATACAAATCTCATGGTTTTAGGTGGGATTTGAAAGAATTTTACCATAAATCATAACAATTCCCCTAAAATCTATCAAAATTCCAAATTTTTTAAATCCCATCAAATCCTCCAAAATTATTGTTTCAATACACCCCTAAGATTTTTCCAAAACTTCGAGTAATTCAGCAGAACAAATAAATGTAGAAACGGGATCCGCCAAAATCTTGAGAGATACAGGTGACGTCATCAAAGACGCCTCTATATTTATGGTTTAATAATCATTAAATTGTTCACTTGTTTTTTTGCTCCAATTTAAGACAAACACATAAATAAATAAGAAAAATAAATGAAAAAAAATAACAATATTCAGCGAAACGTGAAGTAATGAGCAGTTGGGTTTTGTGGTGGCAACGACATGCCAATATTTAATCGATTCTATAGCAAAAGATTTGTTTCCCATTGTCATTTGCCCAATCCCATCAGCATGATTTGCCATTATCGACATATATTTCATCTTTACTTATACCCGCGACCGTGTCGACCTCTAGGGGCCACACGTCAAAGTCCTTCCAATAGCAGCGTACTCTCTCATTCATTCGCCTAGTGGGTTCCATTTTAGTGAGTGAGTGATGCATGGTTACAATTTGAATTACACTACAAAATAGTTGTAAGAAACAACAAAGATCATTACAAGCGAATTTAACAATAGCCTAATATCTTTTTTTTTTTTTTTTATCTATTCCTACTTTTAAGTTTTATCCACAGGAAAGAAAAAAGGATCTTAGGGTTTTAAATTATCATACGCCAAAAAGTCAACCTATGAGTTTCATGCAAGCTGACACATTCCATTTTAAAATCCCATTGATATAGTCTTTTAATTTGCCAGATGAAATCTTCTCTTAATCCATAAACAAAAAGATAAACCATTTTTTAAATCAATGTAATTCAACATGATGAGTCCACAAGTCATCTACTTTTTTTTTGTTTTGTTTTGTTGTTTAACACCAAATGGACCAAATAAAAGACATGAAAGAGTAAAGACACTCAAGTAATTCAAAGAAGGAGAAGAATTGATAAAAAGGAATCAAAGGATGGTGGAATTGACCAAAAAGATATGGCTCGATATCGAGTGGTCTATTTAACTGTAATCCACAATGTCGGGAAGACATGCTTTTAATTATCCACACTAGTCGAATGGATCTTCTATTAATTACAGATCATCTCTCTCTATCTATTCCTCTCTTTTCATCACAACCATCCATTGTTTTTTCTTTTTTACGAGGACCCTCTCTCTTCTTCTTTTCTCTAATACAAACACCTTCATCAATATAAAATTAAAAACATTACGAGACACTGAGACACATACACTCGTCATTTTTTAGACCGGCTGTGTTATCAAAGTATTTGGGTTCGAAATTAATCTGATCAACAATGATATTCAGTTTGGAAAAAGGATGTAGTAGCTTTTTAGTACTGAGTAGTGAGTACTGACCTAAAAACCTCTAAGTAGACCCGATATTATATTTTCACTTTTCCATCTCTAGAGCATGTTACATTTCCATATTGTTTCGAACACATTATTTGTGTCTGTGTTTGACTTTATTATGTGGTTCAAATGTCATGTTCACATTAAAGAAAAATAAAAATTTTGTTAAAACATTTTTCTACTATATAAACACAATAATTTAACATCTTAAACGTTAGCATCATATATATATATAATATAATATATATATATATATATAATATGTATATAATATAGTATAATATATTAATATATTATATATTATATACATATTATATATTATATATATATAATAATAATAATAATAAACCCCCTTAAATTATTTAAGTTAAATAAATATACATAATTGGTTTTTATGTACAGAGAGGTGAGCTGAGAATGTCATATTTGGTGGATGTGTGTCATAGTGACATGTGAATTGGACCACATGCAATGAACGTAATCCGAGAAGTTTTCGGGTTGAAGTGAGGTAGTTGAGTGGCTTAGGTCCCTCGTTAAGATATGTGATCCATCTTCATGTATATATGATTTCTTTTTGCATTTATAGTATTCATTTGAGGCTTGCTTGCTCAACGGTAACTTTATCTTTGATATTGAGATATCCCGGTTACTAAACTCATTCAGGTCTATATATATATCAAATTATCAACTATGTGCTGTCATGTGTACATATATATTATAAAATATGAATAGTTAAAACATATATATGAATAGTAAGAAAGCATAAGTAATTGACCAAAATAGAAAGAAAAAGTAAAGTAGAAAAGTTGAATAAATATATATATATATATATATATATACATTTTCGTAAGCAATAGGATTGGCGAAATTAACATAAATGCTGTAGAACTAGTCGGTAGGGTTTGTTTTTCTTTGTCATTGTGAATGTGTTGGAATAAACTTGGACTGCTCAAATTTATTAATTTAAGTTATAAAAAATTATATTTTAAATCGAATAAAAGTTGACGCCCTATCATTTCTTTGCTAAAATACTAAAATAGTGGACAGAAATTAAAATTTCTAAGAACAATGCGTTGTGACCTAGTGTTTAGCTTTTGGGGTTTATTGTTATTTTGCCTTATCTTCTTGGTTTCGATCTCTTTCGTTTTATCTTTCAAACTTTCTGTTTTGTAGTTTTAGTTGTCTTTGGGGACTTATGCTTTGTCTGTTGGTCTAGCTTCTCTTGTTTGAGTTTCAGACTTTGGGGATATATCGTTTTTCGGCCGACAAAATTGTATTTCTCATTGTAACATTCCAAGTTTTATCAATATAACATTAGACGACAAAAAAAAAGAACAATACGTTGTGAAAGGTGCTTGTTTTGGTTGAAGAGTATGATAAAATTTAATATATATATATATATATATATATATATATATATAATAATGCAATCAGTGTTGGATATGGTTCTGCCCCCAACATTTGGTGAATCTCAAATAGAAGATCCACCAGATTTTAGGCCCTGAAGTTATAGATTTGGCTCATCTAGTCGCAGGGGCAAAACCGTCATTTGCAAAGAGCCAGAAGAAACCCTAGGTCAATGGCCCACTATAAATACCAGAGGTCATTGTCAGAGAAGGGGATCGACTTTTTTGGGCAATCAGAGTGAGAAGAGCAATTATTTTCGTATTAACTGCACTTAGCACTTTATTGTCATTTTCTGTAAATACTTTCTTGAGTTCTACGTTAATAAAAGGACCAGATCCGATTTATCCCCAACAACATTCATATTATTTATAGTCTAGATCCTCCATCAACAATTTGGCGCCCACTGTGGGGCTAGACGAAATCGTCAACTTCTGCGGCCCGCGTCAAGTCTCCCAGGCGCACCATATGGGGCGCACCCTCGCGAGGACGAACCAGCTCCAAAGCGTCGATAGGACCGAAGCAGCTACGGTCGAGGACGCAACACTCACTGACCGCGCAGCCGTAGGCGCTACGTGTGTTGCTCCAACCAATGGCTTAGCCGTAGGCGCTACGCCCCCGTTCGTGTAGCTGTTGGCATCAATCCAACCGACCGAGAAGCTGTAGGCGCTACGTGCGTCGCTCCAACCAATCACACCCAAATTATCCTCGCACCCCGGACGACACAAACAACATCTCATCCCGCGTACCACGCCCATACGCAAAAACTTGTTACTCGCAACAAACAATCATCGATATTCTCCACGCCCGAATACGATCTCGATCTCGCACGCATATCCCGTAACGGCGACCTCGAAACGGCCCTTTGGGCTCACCGGAAGTTCGATCAAGCCACGATCTCGACCTCATCAGCCCTCAAACACGCCAAGTATCAAATGCAACACCTTTGACAGCATCTCGCGATCATAGTATCTCGCGAACCCTCAAGCAGGTCACCTTGCAGCTCGCTAACTTCTCGATCTTGCCGGCAATCATCCTGTCCGCGAATGACGCAAGTCACACCATCTCGCCAATGATTTCATACGGAGAAGTGTTGAGCTCGCCAATGATTTCATACGGAGAAGTGTTGAGCTCGCCAATGATTCCATACGGAGAAGTGTTGAGCTCGCCAATGATTCCATAAGGAGAAGTGTTGAGCTCGCCAATGATTCCATACGGAGAAGTGTTGAGCTCGTCAATGATTTCATACGGAGAAGTGTTGAGCTCGCCAATGATTCCATATGGAGAAGTGTTGAGCTCGCCAATTATTCCAAACGGAGAAGTGTTGAGCTCGCCAATGATTTCATACGGAGAAGTGTTGAGCTCGCCAATGATTCCAAACGGAGAAGTGTTGAGCTCGCCAATGATTTCATACAGAGAAGTGTTGAGCTCGCCAATGATTCCATACGGAGAAGTGTTGAGCTCGCCAATGATTCCATACGGAGAAGTGTTGAGCTCGCCAATGATTTCATACGGAGAAGTGTTGAGCTCGCTAATGATTCCATATGGAGAAGTGTTGAGCTCGCCAATGATTCCATACGGAGAAGCGTTGAGCTCGCTAATGATTTCATACGGAGAAGTGTTGAGCTCGCCAATGATTTCATACGGAGAATTATTGAGTTCGCCAATGATTCTATATGCAGAAGTGTTGAGCTCGCCAACGCGACACGGCCTTGCAATCTCGCAATAGGAAACGCAGCAAACGCATCAAGATTCGTGCAAGCAGTCAGCTCGACCTCAACCTCGCCAAGCACCTCGCCAATAGCCACCGCACGCTCCAGCAATCATGAACCGCAACTCGCGCACAGCCACCTCGCCACCAAAGTCTTGATCTCGCAACTCTCGCTTGAGCTTGCAACCCTCGATCTCACACTCTTGATCTCGCAACTCTCACTCGAGCTCGCAACTCACGATCTCGTACGCAAAAGTCTCGATCTCGCCATCCTCTCGATCTAGCAACGATCTCGTACGCAAAAGTTTCGATCTCGCCACAATCTCGTACGCAAAGTCTCAGCCTCGCCATCGTCTCCATCATGCCACCCCACCATATATAGATCCACGCACATTAGCCGCAGGTGCTGCCAAGAGCCTTTGTATGTCTTCTCACTAGGGCGCTCACCTAGTATGTCACCACCCGATCGACTTGCACCCTTTCCATCGCAACATGCGACGTCTACTAACACGCCAATCGAACACGCATTAGAGTCTACAAATCGTCACACGAGCAATGTTGCCTCCGCGTCAACTACCATACCATCACGCTGACATCGTACAAGCACCCACCAGACAGCGCCGCCGGAAAACCACCGCACATTCACCAGAACACATCAAGGAGCAATAATTGCCATCTTTAGCGCAATGAGAACCTCTCAAGCCAAAAAAAAAACTCATGGGATAAGCTGGACGCAAAAGCCGCACCCAGTGAGTTTTCGGGCAATTTTGCCTTGCTAACGATTAGCTTGCACATCGTCGTCCTGGCCAGGTGTATGATTCTAAACGTGCTTTCCGCATGGGTGTAGCGGTGAAATCATCAACAAACTTTACTTTTGTAAAGATTGAAAGCCGAGTCCATACTTGCAATAGCTCCGCATGGCTGCAGTGGTGAAATAATCCACATCCTTACTTTGGTAAGGATTTATAAGCCAAGCCCAGACTCGCAAAAAGCTAGCAGAGAGCAGAGTGAATAAGCCGAAGACCCCGACTCACAAACTCTTGCAACTCTTGCAGCACCTACAGGGTAAGCCGGTCACGACTGAACGCACCTAACTAGTACGACAAGTCCATCTTGTCTACTCTCAGCGTTACGGGGAATAACATATCCAGGGTAAGCCAGGAGACGTCCTGCACTGCGAAATATGCCCCGCAACGACAAAAGCATAAAAAAAAATCAAAAGCAATTCCATCATAGTTAAGATAACAAAAATCGGAAATAATCAACCTTTGCGCGAAAATCCTCAATAAAAGTACGAATGACCAAGTTCATAAAGCAACGATGTTTGCAATACAAAAAAAAAGGAAAGCAATACGAAGACGCATCACTCTCGAGCAGTCTCGTCGGCACCTCTGGTAGCAAACTCCGGGAAGGGCTCGAGATCATCTTCACACCATGGCTTCGCATTTAGGCGGAACTGCGGAGATCATCTTCACGACATGACTTCACTTCTAGGCGCTATCACAAAAATCATCTAACCATTTTCGTATACGCACTTAGACAGCACGACTTCACGTATGCTCTTAGCCACGTCGAGCCAAATCATCGCACCGTTTTGTATGCACTCTACGATAATGCACACGCCATAATCACTCAAATCGTGGACTTCCACGACAAGTGCGAAACCTCCATCCTCTTACGCGCCACCGTATCAAACAGCTCTACGCCTCGTATCGAGCAGCTCTTCGCCTCATATCAAACAGTTCTTCGCCTCGTATCAAATCGTTTCACGCTCTGTATCAAGCTCCACGCCTCGTATCAAGTCGCTTCACGCTTCGTATCAAGCCGCTCAACGCCAATACTCGTCACAAGCTCAACAAATCTAAGGCTGCTTCGAGAACAGACAACGAGACGAGGCGCCAAGACCGGGATGCCTTTGGATTCCACGCGTCAACGCTCCATCGCGCCGAGACCGGCACGCCTTCGAACTCTGCGCGCCACCTCTCCATCGCGCCAAAGCCTTGAATATTTCACAAGTCTCCAAATCAACAAGCCATCGCGCAACGACCATCATCACGACGAGACCTCCGAACTTTCAACCATCTTCACATGTGACCATGGAGCCACGGGATCCGATCGACGAACACGGCTATGCATAAAACCCTCAAAGCTCCCGTTCAAAATCCACCACACCTAAGAAAACATGCGCAATGCACTAATCATCCCGGAACTCTTTGAATGTCACGAAAAACGTGCGCAACGCACTATTCATCATGGAACCTTCCGGAAGGTCTTCAAGCTCCTAAAATCTTTTGTCCCTTCTACAAGACGGACCCAGAGACACGGAACTGTACCCGACGAGCTCAAACAATCCATCGCTCATCGGACTAGGGGGGACCATTGTTGGATATGGGCTCTGCCCCCAACATTTGGTGAAGCCCAAATAGAAGATCCACCAGATTTTAGGCCCTGAAGTTATAGATTTGGCCCATCTGGCCGCAGGGGCAAAACCATCATTTGCGGAAGAGCCAGAAGAAACCTTAGGTCAATGATCCACTATAAATACCAGAGGTCATTGTCAGGGAAGGGGATCGACTTTTTTGGGCAATGAGAGTGAGAAGAACAATTATTTTCGTATTAACTGCTCTTAGCACTTTATTGTCATTTTCTGTAAACACTTTCTTGAATTGTACGTTAATAAAAGGACCAGATCCGATTTATCCCCAACAACATTCGTATTATTTGTATTGTCTAGATCCTGCATCAACAAGCAGGTAAAAATAAATAAACAAATAGTGAAATAGAAGTGTGATGTGAAGGGGGAGGGCACTCTTTCGTCTATAAACATGAACATTGCACAATATGGCCCCTCTCTATCTCTTTCCCTTGTCTTCAGGCTTTTCTCCTTAATGGTCGCTTCTTTTGTTGTCCACTTTTTCCCATTCAATAGTAAAACCGAAAGAATATTTATTTTCATGTGTTTTTAAGGCTTGGGAGAAATTTATTTTTTGAAAATGGAGTTTGTTTAACGTTATGAGAGTTTTTTTTTTGACAGATGAATCCATTCCATATTTGGGATTAAATATAGTATCTATTCGATGTAAGATGTGTACAACTTTTAGAAGCGTTTGGAAGTTGTCTTACAATGAGATTTTGCTAATCCATCATATTACTGCATAGCTAACTCACCTTATTTGTATATATGTATAGAACTATAGATACAGTATGTAATAGAGAGCAAGGTGAATATGATAGATTTTAGTTGATAATAACAGAAGACGCAAATAAGTCATAAATATACAAAATGACGGCTGTTTTCTACTGTTGACATCTTTATTGTTACTAAAAGCACGTAATTTATATACTATATATAGAGAGTGTTAGACAATATTAATAATTTTTTGCAAGTCAAATTTGATATTGCAACATCTATGATTCAGAGCTTCTGTTCTACCGTAATAGTAGGTAGGTTCTGCTTAACGAATTGTTATACGACGAATTGTCGTCAACTACATGAAACATTATTTGGAGGATATGATATGTTTATCAAAAATCAACCAACAATTTAATTATAGTAATCAAAACGCGGCGTGAACCGAGTGGTTGTACCCAATCGGTATTGTAATTGACAAAATAAAATTAGTTTATGTATGTAATACACACTCGCATTATATTGTCGTCGGTGTGTGAATATGTTATGAAACCACACGATTACGTTTGGTCTATTATTATTTTAAACTTAATTAGCTTTACGGTCTTGATACGGTGAATCAAACCTCAGCCATTATTCTAAAAGATACAGCAGCAGCGATATTCACACAGACTTAAAGTTAATGTTGTATGTGGTATTGTAGTAGGTTTGATATATTTACAACGATGCCATATATAACATCAGTAAGGAGCTCTGATTGGATTAATAAACCCAAAAAAAAAACAAAAGAAACACCAGTGGCTATTCAAACAACATTCGAGTTAGATCCTATATCTTTCACCTTTTAATTTCCATTATTGGTATTTCTAAGTAAAAATTTCCATTATTGATGTTTGCATGGAAAAGGCTATGCTTCTAGCTTACTAGCTATAACTTTTTTTCTCATAATATCAGGTAACAGGTTCCCTGTCTGATTAGCCTTCATCTGTTTTTTCTTGTCGACACATTAGCATTCATGTGTACTTGAACAAAAATAGATGAGTACGTTCAGTAATTAGTTAGAACTTCGGCTAATTAATATTAACTCGTGTACTTAAACAAAAAAAGATGAGTACGTTCAATAGTTAAGTAGAACTTCGGCTAATTAATATTTTCTAGCAAAAATACAAGCGAAGTTGCCAACTATATTATCCAAATTTCCATTTTTATATATCCAACCAGCAGTTCCATTTTTTTTTAATATCCTGCATGCATTATGCATATATAAATTAATGAAATATAGAGATTCTAAAAAGGCTTGACTACGGTCATCTCAGCCAGCATCTTAGGTACCATTAAGAAATTGCCCAAAACAACGTTGTTTTTTCGAAGTATTCTAATGATACTGATTTTAGCATTCGGACTACTCCCTTGTTCAATTAAGATGTCTAAAACTTGCCTTCAACTGATTATAGCTACTTTTATGCGTAGCTTTCTAGTTTCTACTATGTTTCATAATGTAAGAAACATGCAATGTACAAAATTGATAATAAGCGATGATTAAGTTATATGGCTGGGATACAACATATTTTAATCAATGTTTACACGTTTAGCTAATTAAGCAAATAAAGTTCATCAAGGATATAATAATATAACTATAACTACATGATAAAATAGTGTATTTAAGTGTACGAAATCGTGGGCAATACTCATCTCACCTTACTTTGTTAACTTGAAAATGCAAACGAATCGCATTCATCTCTGCCTACGAGATTTGTGCCAATAATTTCAAGATTTAATATAATATGAATACACTCAAAACATGAAATGCCCTTACAAAGGCTACTAGGCCACAATATTCAAGATACGGTAAGTGTCCCTCCGATGGAACACAGAGCCACATTATTGACACACCAAATCCCCTTTTGCTTTTATTTTTCTTTTCTTTCCTTTGCCATATTTGCCAGCAAATCTTTTATTATTTTTATCTGTCGCGTGAATTTATATTTCATATATATTACGTATCATTTTAATACATAAAGGTTGTATCATTGTGTTCCTCGTCTGAATTCGTTTAATTATAAAGCTAAGAAACGCATTTCAAACCCTTTTAGTGATATTTCTCTTGGTTCTTAGAAACATCAATAATTATGATACTAAAAGAAGAAGTGATGAATGTATCAGTTTTGTATTGTTCTCCTACTTCTCATTTTGGTAAAATCTATTTGATTTCTAAAGTTTGCATATGTTCACATTACCAAAAAAAAGAAGTTTGCATATGTTAAAAAACTGATCATAAATCTCCACCAAAAAAAAAAAAACTAATCATAAATAAATAAAATCAACTACATCGAATAAATTTGTATTTGCTTTTTAGCTATATTAGTTTGTTTTTGACGTCAATATTATTCTTAATTGTCCTTCTTTTATCTTTCAATACTGTTTTTACTGAAGCACTTTTTGAAAAGTGACTTTTACCAGTTTTAAAAATACCTTGACACTAGTAAATAATATCTTGAAAGATGCTAGCAATATAAAATATTAACTTGCTATATTATTCATTTTTATGATTGCATGTATATATCACACATTACATAAACAAATAGATTCACAACAACTTTTGTAACTTTTATAGTATATTACAATATACCAGTAATAAATTAATAATTCACGCTATATTAGAAAAAAAAAAAAAAAACTTTCATATAGTTTAACGGCACGCCATCAACTTGTTATAATAAAACAAATATTTGGCACTGTTTTTTTTTTTTTTTCTCTTCTTTATGAGTAAAAAAATCTTGAGACATTTATTTTCTAATGTGTTAATTGGGCTATTTAACACATTATCTGCACTAAATTGGGCTGAGTACTGGGCTTCACTAAAGTCCATTAACATGTAGTTTCGTATTTCATAATCTTAATATTGCTGGAGATAATTGATTCATTAACAACTAATTATGCTAAATCCGAATTAAACAAAAATTACAAGGAGCTTTCTCAAAATTTCTTTAAGGTTTCTCCGAGAAACAAAAAGTAAAGAAGAAGCACTGAGAACAGAGGAAGCAGAGTGCAAAAATCTCACTGACCACCACCACAATGACCACGATTCTCGTAACAGTATTCTTAACAGTGGTTGTAACAATCCTCGCAATCCTTGTCTCGCCTACTCAAACCGGTTACGGCATCTTCGCACCGCCTAAAATCGCCGGTTCGCGCGATGTTTTCCCGTCGGCGAAAGTGGTTAACTTAACCGGAGCCTCCGGTCCGGAGAGTATAGCTTTCGATCCAGCAGGGGAAGGTCCCTACGTTGGCGTCTCTGACGGTCGAGTCTTGAAATGGCGCGGTGAATCGCTTGGATGGACCGATTTCGCTTACACATCGGCCAATAGGTACGTTTCCAAACAAAATTTGACAACTTTGGTTGGTTGCTGAGGATTTTGGTGGTGGAACTGAAGTGATTGCTCAGTGTTTTTTCAGAATTGTTATCTTTCTTGTGTGAAATTGTTTGGATTTGATCAGAGGTAACATAGCCTTAGGATATATGGTGAGATATGTATGTTATGTTATATAGGGAGATGTGTGTTACAACTTGTGGAAATTGTTTTATAGGGAGATGTGTGTTCGCCCTTTTGCACCAGAGTTGGAGCATGTGTGTGGAAGGCCATTAGGATTGAGGTTCGATAAGAAAAGTGGAGATCTTTACATAGCGGATGCTTACTTTGGCCTTCTTATTGTTGGTCCTACTGGTGGTTTAGCTAGACCTTTAGTTACAGAAGCTGAGGGGCAGCCGCTTCGTTTCACTAATGATTTGGACATTGATGAGCATGATGATGTGATTTACTTCACGGATACCAGTGCCAAGTTCCAGAGAAGGTAACATGAAGTAGAAACACCCCACAAAATTTAATCTTTCTTATTATGTGCATTGTCTTTTCAAAAAAGCTAAAACGTATCCAGAAGGTAGTAACTAACTACCTAAAAGTTTTTTTTACATATTTCTTTTACCAGTTTTACATGTTGGTTCTGTATCCATGTTTACAAAAGTATGAAACGATTCTTACATTGATGCATGAATCTTGGTTTATCCTTTTCCCTTGGTGATGATGATTTTAACTCCAAAGTGTTGTCATGTTCAGGCAATTCTTAGCTGCTGTTTTGAACGTTGATAAGACTGGAAGGTTTATCAAGTATGATAGATCAAGCAAGAAAGCCACGGTCTTATTACAAGGCCTTGCATTTGCAAACGGCGTTGCACTAAGCAAAGACCGGTCTTTTGTATTGGTAGTCGAAACAACCACTTGCAAGATCCTAAGGCTTTGGCTCTCTGGTCCAAACGCAGGAACCCAAGATGTGTTTGCTGAGCTTCCAGGTTTCCCTGACAACATCAGAAGAAACTCGAATGGAGAATTCTGGGTCGCTTTACACTCAAAGAAAGGTCTTTTCGCGAAACTCTCGCTCTCTCAAACTTGGTTCAAAGATTTGGTGCTTCGACTTCCGATCAGTGCCCCGCGCCTGCACTCGCTCTTCACTGGAGGAAGACCTCATGCTACAGCCGTGAAGCTGAGTGAATCAGGAGAGGTTCTGGAGGTACTTGAGGACAAGGAAGGAAAGAGATTAAGGTTTATAAGTGAAGTGGAAGAGAAAGATGGCAAGCTTTGGATTGGTTCTGTTCTCATGCCATTTCTTGGTGTTTATGGTTTGTAGTTTTCTACATTGCTCAGACTTAATTGTCTTTGCAGTGTTATAAGTTTAAATGTGTATCACATTTTCACAACTTGTATGTCGCACGTTAACACTCGTTATATATACCGTAATCATATGATGACATCTTAAAAGGTGTCAAATATTCTAATATAAATTGTCAGAAACATATAGTTTCATAATTTGTATTTGTTTATATGCTTTTGGCAAATTTAATATACCCAATTACATAGGATTCGTTGGGTCGGCCAACGGATCCATTTCGTTTAAATATACAACATCAAATTCATGCGACCAAGATTTATTAAAATTCTACAGTTAACCATATTCGGACGAGAGTTCCATAAAAGAAATGTTAGGAACTGTTTAAAATAATGGGACAGTTCGAATTATCTTTTGATATAAGTTACAGTAATCATTGCTGTAATCTATGATAATATTAAAACTAAAGTCTGATTTTTCGATATTGAGGTACTTGTGTATATCATGATCAGGCCACAAACTTCACGTTTCAAATATCATCATGAGTGTGAGGTTTATATTACATATACAGTAACAAATTATTTTGGATAATATACATATAAGTATGTGGCAAAACCTCCGATCTTAAATTAGTTTTTAGTTATGACTTATGAGTTAGGCCTATCTATACTAGTAAGTAGTATCAATATGACAATCCGTCCCGCAGACCCCATTAGTCTACTTTTAGCCGTCCCAACGGATCCTAAGCTGGTCCTGTAAGGCATCGATCCTAACCCCTCACCGTGGAATAAAAATAATCATCTAAATTCACCAGTAGGTTATTGGTGCGCCAGGCGTTCCTCGAACCCTGGTCCTCACCCTTTAACCCTGGTCCTCACCCTTTAACAACCTTTCCACAGGACAAGCTGTCACCAATTATGTGACAACCCGTCCCGCGGACCCCACTAGCCCACCGCTAGCCGCTCTAACGGACCCCAAGCTGGCCCTGCAGGGCATCGATCCTAACCCCTCACTGTGGATAGGAACTATTCATCCACAGTGAGGGGTTAGGATTGATGTCCTGCAGGGCCAGCTTGGGGTCCACTGGGGCGGCTAGCGGTGGACTAGTAGATTCCACAGGACGGGTTATCACAATTAAGATGAATGAATGACATCTTAATACTACTTACAAGAAACCAGAAAAGGTATAGATAACATATAACCAACTTCAATCTTGGTTTACTCTTAAGAAAGTCGAAATGCAAGGTTGGACATGGATTGTGTCCATATCATTTAGTTCAACAATCTTGAATTAAGTTTTGTGATTAATAAGAAATTCCACGTTTTTAAAGTTAAGTTCACAAATACTTTGTTGAATATCGACAGGAAACACTTGTTTGCGTTGGAGAATTCGTTTTGTTTACTAGTGTTGTTTTTTTGCTAAACTGTGAATATCATTAGAATAGTTAATGAAAAGTTTGGCTATTACAAGAAAGCCTATGGCTTTTGATTCCTTGGCAAAAAAGGTAAAAACAAGGAGATCAAATTTGGGAAATCACGGATAGTGAAATCAAGCTAACCAGAACTGCATCATACTGCAGAAACGCTTCCGGCTGCTTCTGGCATGAATGATGTTCCTGATATCCTTATCGATGTTCTTGAAGATAGATTCCAGGGGAATTACTTGAGCGTTGTGGATGAGGTTGTTCTTTTGCCTCCAGATACTGTAGATGATAGATTGTGCAACGAGTTTACGGAGGAGCGAGGGGGCTTGCAGAGATGACGCTCTGACCCAAGAGAGAAGCTCGGACCAGGAGAGGAAAGTTACTCCAGCAGGATCTATCTTCGACAGAGCTAGCTTCCAAATAGTGAGCAAGTAGTTGCAGGATAGGAGCAGATGATCTCTGGATTCGATCGTTGAAAGGCAGAACGGACAGTCTGAGTACTGCAGAAGACCCCAGGCAAAGAGACGCTGCTTAGTTGGGAATCTGTTGAGGTGAGATAACCACATGTTGAAGGCATGTTTGGGAATAGAGCCGTGAAACCAAACCACGTTGTGCCAACTTTTAATCATGTCCCTTGGTCGAAGACATTCCCATGTGAGCGAAGAAGAGTAGGAGTTGCCTCTAACTTGATCCACAACCCATGCATATTCATCAGTTGCTCCAGACAGGGACGGAGGCTTAATGGTAGTTAGGAAAACTTGTAAATCCAGGACTGAATCAGATCTGCAATGAGGGAAATTCCATCCGGATAAGTTACAAGCGTCCACTACTTTTGAAGACAATGGAATTCGAAGCTGTAGGGGACCCGTAGGACCGATATGTTTTATAAGTGGACCAAACGGCGTCCAAGAGTCGAACCGGAAGCTTGCTATACGGCCATCACCCACTGTAACTCTCACAAACTGCTCAGCTCGAGGCCTTAACTTGAGAATTGCTTTCCAAATCCAGGAATCTGTAGCAGAAGCTTTGATCTCCCAGAAGCTCTTGCCCTTTATACTGTAAAAATGATGCCATTTTGCCCATAAAGAATCGGTACCCGAGAATAGTAACCAAATGAACCTAAGACAGAGAGTAATATTCCACTTGTCGAAACGTCTTAGACCCAGGCCTCCTTTTTTCTTTGGTAGACAGACGGTTGCCCAAGCAACTTTTGCACCTTTAGATCCGTGTAATCTTCCAGACCATAAAAACCTTGAGCACATAGACTCAATCCTTTTGATTCAACCCTTTGGGAGAACGAAAGCAGTAATCCAGAAATTAACAGTTCCTGAAATGACCGAAGCAATCAATTAGCATCTTCCCGCATAAGATAGAGCCTGCGCTGCCAGCTGTTGAATCTACCAGCCAGTTGGTCCAATAGCGGTTGATATTCAGAGATTTTCAGTTTTCTATGCATCAGAGGAAGTCCTAGATATCGGATTGGTAGAGATGCTAAAGGGAATCCATGTCTCTCAATAGCAGAGGATTGCAATTGGCTTAAGCCTGCGTGAAAGAGCTGAGTTTTGTCTCTATTCATACGCAATCCAGACCAGGATGCAAATTCATTGAGTGCTTCATTTATCCCGTGGAGAGACGCTTCAGAGCCGTCAAAAAATATCATTATTTCATCCGAAAACAACAAGTGAGAGATGGACAAACCTGATGTTTTTGGATGATAATTGATGTAGCCTTGCTTGAACCTTGACTGCTAAAGCCTTGAGAAAACCTCCATTCCAAGGACGAAGAGGTAAGGGGAGATAGGGTCACCTTGCCTTAGTCCTTTGGTATTGGTGAAGTAGCCACTCGAGTTCCCGTTCATGCAGACCGAGAAGGACGCTGTTGTGATGCATTCTGAGATCCAGCCTACAAATTTCTCAGGTATGTCCAATGCTCTCAGGGCCGCAAGGATAAACTTCTAATTTACCGAATCAAATGCTTTCCTAATATCCACCTTCAGCATTGCTCGCTCACCAATATTTGTCCTGTTATAGCCTTGAACAATTTCAGAACCTAGTAGGATATTTTCTGCAAGAATCCTACCCGGCATGAATGCAGTCTGCGACGGAGAGATGACATTGGGAATGAGCCATTTCAATCTGGAAGCAAGAAGATTGGATATGACTTTATACACCGTATTTAAGCATGAGATTGGCCTGAAGTCTATTATGATGGAAGCATTGGAGATTTTCGGTATGAGCACCAGGGTAGTGGCATTCCACTGCTTTAGGAGTCTCCCTGACTTAAAGAATTCGAGAACCGCATCTGGCACTTCGGGTCCGATGATATTCCAACAACCTGTGAAGAACTCTATTGAGTACCCGTCCGGCCCACTGGTTTTGTTATGGGGCAGAGAGAAGAAGGCTTCTTTTACCTCTTCCCTCGAGAAAGGCCTCTCCATGTGAGCTTTCTGAGCAAGCGAGCTTCGAAAAGGAAGGAGAAGCTCCATGTCACTCTGGACCATGCCAGCGGAGGAAACATCACCACCTAACAGGTCCGAGAAGAAAGCCACACAGTGCTCTCTGATGCCTTGCTGAGAATCAATTTTTACACCATCTGAATTAGACAGGTAGTGGATGTGATTCTTTTTTTTTCTGGTTGCAGCCATCCTATGGAAAAAAGCAGAGTTGCAATCTCCATCTTTAAACCAAGAGATGCTTGTTCTTTGCCTGTGGAATGATTCCTCTGCCTTCACCAAAGTACGCTATTTCTCTTCCGCTTCTAGCTCTTGAGTCGCATTGAAGACAGATGGATTCGCCAGATTTCGTCTCTGTAGAGAGAGAAGGAGGTCATGGGCTTCAGATACTCTTTTTTCAATACCTGAGTAGTTCTCCTTACTGAAGCTTCTGATCGTAGCTTTGGGTTTCTTAAGCTTGAGAGAGACTCTGAGCATCGCTGATCCAACTACATTATAGGAAAACCAACTGTCCGCCACAAGCGGAAGAAAGAATTGGTTTTGAAGGAGGAAGTTGAAGAACTGAAAAAGGACGTTTCTCTTTGATTGTACCAGTGTCCAAAGTAACTCCACATGATGCATGATCCGAGAAGCCTGGTTCTCCAAAAACGGCAAATGAAGCAGGGTAGACTGTAAACCAGTGGGAATTAACCAGAACTCTGTCCAGCTTCTTAGCAATTAATCTTGTCTTTGACTTGTTCCACCAAGTGAAAGTACTTCCTTTGAAAGTCATGTCAGATAGATCCGCTTCCAACAAGCAATCTCTGAAGTCTCTAGTTTTTGGGTCAACATTTAGAGTGGCAGGCGAAGAGTGTTCGTCTGGGTTGAGAGTTTGGTTGAAATCACCTAGAACAATCCATGGTTTGTTTAGCATAAGCTGGGAATTTGTAATCGAGACCAGTTCGGCCCAAAGCTCCTTTCTTTGTCCCTCATCATTTGAAGCATAGATGATAGAGACGATGATTTTATCTTTCGCCTCCGGCAACAGAACTTCAGACGTAACCATCTGTAAAGATTTTGATAACACCACCACCTGAACGCTAGGATCCCACATGATCCATATTTTCCCCAAATCCGAAAAGCCATAGTTTTCATCAAAACACCAGCCAGGTAGAAGATTATTTACAAATTTCTTCATCTTCTCCTGCTTGACATGAGTCTCAATAAGACCACCAAAAAGGGATTTAGTTCCCCTAATCCATTTTTTAAACCCGCTTCTATGGCTGTATATATTAAAAACGCGAACATTCCGACAAAAAAGGTTCGTACACATTACAAATTATGTGGTTTTGAGGCTCTTGCCTCACTGAACCTTACGTTTCCTCTTGGAGAGAGCAACTTGAAACTTCTCATCATACTCATCGCCACACGCTCCGCCACTATCTGAGGAGAAGGTATCTGACGAGTCTGCTTCAACTTCAGATACTGTACCATCGGAGGAGTGTGTATTAGTGACCTTGCTCTGAACCGATAAACCACTTGGCTCGCCCTTTTCCAACATATATGATGGAGGAGGTGGCGTCAACCCCCCTCCCCCCCATTATAAGTTGAAGCAGAGGAAGGTTGAACACTCTTTGAATGCTGAGGGACTCTCACATATACCATCTTCGCACCTTGACCAGGCAAAGGACTACCTTGATTTGGTTGAGGTTTGGGATGCTTCTTTTGTTGCCTACGTTTTGCATTTGGTTCCTTTAGCCTTGGACAAGATTCGGGGGAATGCGTAGTGGACTTGCAAGTAGGACAAGTTATTGGAGCTGATGAACAACGCTTGATAGTGTGCCCAATACCTTTGCAGTGAGAGCATACTGGTGGCATCCTTGGGCTAGATACCAGAACACGGGCTATTTCACCAGAAGCAAATTGAACATTGACTGCCTCGGGCAATGGCTTGCGGGGGTCAATGATGGTGAACACCCTAGCTACCTCAAGATTTGTTTTGTTTGCAGTGGATGGGTGTAAAAATTTCGGTTCTCCTACTAGCCCAGCTACATACTCGAGGCCTTCCTCGTTGAAGAATTGCAGAGGGACATTTTGTAGTTCTAGCCAAATGGGTGCAGAAGATAGCTCCGGCTTCTTAGGGATAACTCCAGGTTCCCATTTAGTTACAAACATAGTTTGCCCTTCAATCTGCCATAGTCGTTGAGCAATTACGTGATTTCTGGTGGAAGCATTTGGTATGCGAAAGAGGAAAGCGTTCCCATCTAGTTTTGAAACTGATATATCTTTGTAATGCTTACTCCAGATTCCGTTTACAATGTTGTGAAGGGTACCTTTAGATGGGGGGTCTGAGTAGAATTGCCCCAGCACAAAAAAATCCCATGACTTCCTGTTACTCTCTATTACTGAGTTTGGGATTTTAACGCAAACTTCCCCAGAAGGAAGAATATATGGTGTGCCTTTTTTCCGTAGCATCCTGGAGGGGGTTTTGACAAGACTGACCCATGAGTCATCGGTTGAGGTAGCGGCTTTCCCTTTGGTTTCTAGAGTCGGGTCCGATTTGGGTGCTTCTAGATTTGCTATCACTGGAGGAGTTGAAGGCGACACAACTCCTGTGGTGATTGGTGCGAGAGCGGGTGTGCCCATACTCTGCTTTTTACTTCCCACACGGTCTGGAACTACGTAGTCTGCCAGATCTGTGGAGGTAGGTGTAGCAATGGCCAAGTCTATCCTTTCTGCAATCGATTGGGCATATTCAGGGTCTTGGGGACCGTTTAGAGGTAGAATTACGGCTGAGCTGGTAGCCAGGAGAGGAGAAGGAGTCTATTCCGTCACCTGAGTCGGAGAAGAAACAGAGAGAGGGGGAGGCGATCTGGGGGGAGAAGTCGAAGCAAGCGAGGGCGGAGCATTCTTACGCTTCTTCTTTTGCTTCCCCATGAGAAGGGGAGGGCCTGAACGAGGAGGAAGAGGGTTCCGGCGCCCAAATTGACGCCGGCGAAGAAAAGAGAACGCATTCACCTTTTCGCCCTTTTTCTCTTATTTTGACTACTTTTTCACCCTGTTTCACCCTTTCTGCAGTTGATTGGGAAGAAATTAGTGTTGTTTCCTATGAAAATACCAACTAAGTAAGTCAAATAATGGATTTCAAAATAAAATAATACTTTGAAACACAAATTATCCATGTTTCTTCTCTTCTAGTTTGACTATTGCTTTTTTTTTCTCACAAGGAGTTTGGTGTAGATAAAATATGCGTTAAAGACGTTTGGCCTTTGTAATGATAACAAATAATATATTACGCGAATCATGCTTATGCACGTAAAATATATCTTCCCCATGTAACCGACTAATTCAATTTTGGTTTTTTTTTATGCACCAGACAAAAAAAAAGCAAATCCTGGTTTATTCTTTGAAAAATCGAAGCAAAAGGTTGGCTCGACCAAAAGTGTTTACTTTGTTGAATCCTAACGTCAACAGGAGCACAGACTAATTAATTTTCGCACTCACGTTTGCGTTGGAGAATTCGGTTGTTTACTCATATTTCTTTTTCAAGCTAGCAGCCTCTTTCAATAATGCATTTTAAATAAAATAGTAATACTTTCAAACACAAATTATCCATATTTCTCTGAGGAGGAGTTGGTGTGGATTAAAATAGGAGTTTTAAACGTCTGGCCTAGTGGTGGGCATTCGGGTATCGGTTCGGGTTCGGTTCGGGTAATTTGAGTTTTGGATAATTCGGGTTTATAATTTATAGAATCATATAAGTATTATGAAAATTTTGGTTCGGGTTTGGTTCGTATTTTTTCGGGTTCGGGTCAGTTCGGGTATTTTTTTGGAATACCGAAATATATCTGATATGTTTTGGGTTTGGTTCAGTATAAGTATTTTTTACCCATTTAGAACCAAAATACCCATATATAACTAAAATACCCTATATATAAATTGAATAACTATATCAAATTTCATGAAGTTATAACTAAAAAAATCATATCAAAACAACTAAACCAATTCTATATACAGTCTAAAGAATCAATCGATGAACTAAAGTACCAAACACTCGTGGTGAATGCATCAAACTCTCGTGGTTAACTATATATACAATATAAGTGTCAATTGATGAACTAAATATACTAAGCAATGGGATTTACCTTTGGATGAGTCTTTAAAGTCTCTGAAAGAGGAGATTCAGGAGAAAGCGAAGTAATTTAAAGAATCCAGATTCAAATTGTGTATTAGGGTTATAGAATTTACAAAGAAAAACAAATCTTCCGCAGATGTAGCCATATAGGTAGTGGACAGTGGAGACGAACTGATAAATAAAATTCTTTTTCTTTTTCAATGCAATCTCAACTGATAAACATACATAAAGATTACATATGTGAAATGATAAACAACATAGGTTCGAATATATATGGGTACTAATTGGGTATCGGTTCAGATCAGGTAATACCCGATACCTAAAAGTATTTACAATTAAAATCCAACTAATATATTGGGGAAGATCCATACCCGATCCGAATTGGAATTTTTCGGTTCGATTCCAATACGGATATTTCGGGTCGGGTATTTTGCACAGGCCTAGTCTGGCCTTTGTGATTATAAGTTTATAACAAATCAAATATTGCGCGAATCATGCTTATGTACGTAAAATATATTTTCCTCATATTCTTTCACGTTTAGATAAGTTTCAGTTATAAAACTAACATCATTCGCCTTCGTCAAATTTCAGAAAACGCTATCTTCCACAATCCAACTGATGGATGCAAAGTTGATTAGATATCTTAACGTCTTCATCATGAATGTAGGTTAAGACAAAATCCAATTTCGTAAATTAAATTTTCTATTGCAGAAAGAACTATTTGTTGTCGACATTCATAAAACGTCCATTGCTCCTTAATCGTGTATATTGCATATAGTTTTTGTATATAGATTGCATGAAGTTAAATCTGTTTAAATAATTGTTAGCAATATGAAATATATTCAAATAAGCTATAATAAAAGATTAACAACGTCGTAACATAAACACGTTTTTCTTGCCATAGTAGTTAAATGATCTGCCGTCAAAAAAAAAAGAAAAAAAAAAGTAATACTCGTAGGTCGTGGTTAGAAGTGGACAGATCTATGACTTATTTGGTCGAAAATAAATTAGTCATGTGAAGTGTATCTACACTTTGATGTCATGTGGGGTTTAACTTCAATTTTAAAAAGACAGATAACGAATC
This sequence comes from Camelina sativa, assembly GCF_030686135.1. NCBI lineage: Eukaryota > Viridiplantae > Streptophyta > Magnoliopsida > Brassicales > Brassicaceae > Camelina > Camelina sativa. Next base: position 24,999,805 of record NC_141883.1, on the reverse strand, counting down.
CATTTAATTTAAACATATAGGCTATAGCCGGCTTCATTTTATGTCGGGTCCGGGAAGGCAGACGAACTTTCTAACTCATATTTGCGATAGAGAGGTGGACACATCTCTGACTTATGTGGTCCAAAATGAAGTCATGTGAAATGCAACTACACTTTAATATCATGTCGGGTTTGACTTCGAATTTTAATTAGTTGGCAACGAATCCATTTAATTAACCATATAGGGTCTAGCCGGCTTCAATTTTGGTCGGGTCCGGGAAGACAGTTGAAACTTTCGCACTCATAATTGTGTTAGAGAATTCACTTTAGTCTCTTTCAAAGAGTCTATATAAGAATAATACATTTCAACTAATAATAATACTACTTTCAAACACAATTTATATCCATGTTTCTCTTTTAATTTGTCTCTCATTTTTTTCTGATGAGAACTTTGTCTAGATAAACATGCATATCGTTAAATCACATATTATTTATTGTAATGATAACAAATATACTCGCCATTTTCCTTCACGTTTCGATAAATATCAATGAATAAAGTCACATCGTTCGCCTTCGTTAAATCAACGCTTTTTTTTCTTTTGGATCCATGCATCCACAAAACAAGTGAGAAAAATATATAAATTCACATTTTTTGGATCTTATATAATTACTTCACCTGTATTTGAGCTACAACATTTAATGTAAGTTACATACGTCTCAGTCAACAACATCTTTGAAAAAAATGCCGCTTAATCAGAAAGTTCCGACTTGGTTCGCGGTTCCGGATGTGTAGGTCGTCTTGTCCATGATCTCATATCGGACCTTTCATGCGCCGGAAATTTTAGGGGGCACCAAAAATGTATTGACAATGGCTAAGACCATACCAATTCCTGTTGATGGACCAGAGAGCATTGAGTTTGATCCACAAGGAGAAGGTCCTTATGCTGCGGTCATGGACGGCCGTATTCTCAAGTGGTGCTGCGGTGATCACGTCTGGTTTAAGTTTGCCTACACATCTCCTCACAGGTTTTTTTTTCCTTTCTTTTTTTACTTTATTTATTTATTTATTTATTTATTACAACGTGTTATAGTTATATACGTTTGAGTTATCAATATCATGTACTTTTATTTGCATTATTGCTGGGACCATGAAATATAATTCCACTTTTGACTTAGTCTAATATACAACACATGCATAACTAAAGTATCAAATAAGTAGCAAAAAAAAAGTATCAAATAAGTTAAGAAAAAGAGTACCAAATTAGTTGAGGTAAATTACCCAAGATGTCTCGGTTCCCACTCTTGTGTTGTTAAAACCCTCCTTTTAAGCCACACACACACACACACATACACAAAAGAGTTGGTCGGAAGTGAGTGATCGCGTTGTATTTTATGTGTTTTGAATATATTATTACATGTTTATATATTTGTAAATCAGTGCTTGTTTTACATGCGAGAACACTGATTTACAATATATCCGTTGCTAATTGAAAACATATCATGTTATCATGGTTTATTTACGTTGATCTGATACAAAATGAGATCAGATTTAACCGTATGTATTGCACACTATCTGCTATACATACATAATTTTTCGCCTTTTATCTGCTATATATGATGGTAATTTAAGTTGTTGTATTGAAACAGTCATTATGCATTTTGAGTATAATTATTAGCGTGTTCCTTCAGAGAAATCCGTTTTTAAAAACAGAAAAAGTCAAAAAACAGATTATAAAGCAAAAGCTGTAGAGGAGCCTTTTTTGGAAAAAAAAACAAGCCGAGTTTAACTCCATAATTTGGGCTGTAGAGTGAATGCAGTTTCATCAGTTGAATAGAGTGGTTTCTTGCCTCGGAAGCTCATAACAATATTGGAGTTTTCAGAAATTAATTTAGCCATCAAGTGATTGAAATTAATTATGTTTTGAAAAAGATTTTGGACTAGAAATTGGAGTGGGAGACCGTATCAGAAGAGCCTTTAATTTTCTTTGCACAATCAGTGACCTCAGGTCACGGGTTCCAATATTCCTATGTAGTATATATGTACCTTCTGGACATCTTTTTAATTTTGGCTTCATGGTATTTAATTTTGGTACCGCTTGTTGGTTGTATGTCCTCATTTTTTGCCTGCTTTTTTTGGTACTTTACAAATTTTCCATCTAATTCCTAATCTTGTTCATATTGGCTTAGTTAAACCAAGATTGAAGTGAAAAAAACTCTTAAACATCTCATATGTTTTACCAGACGACAACATTTTTTTAAAGTTGTAGAGAAGAATTGTCCTATGTCATAGTATCGCCTCGACATTTTTTTTTGGGGGGGGCAAAGTCCTCTATTTAACTAAAAAAAACATAACATTATGCCATGTTCTTTTATTAAAAAACAAAACAAAAATCTATATTTTGAAAACTTTTCATAGGATAAACAACTATACAATATCCTTGTAATGCATTAATTGCTTCTATAACATGTACAAAACATGATTCTTTACGGTGCTAAAATGTCGTATTTTTTTTTGTTTTGGCATGTTTCTTTTTACATACTTACATGTTCTTTCACCATTATTTAGAAGATTTTTCAATTTTTTTACCTTTAGCTGACGTATTTATAGAACGTTATTATATATATATCTCCTAGTAAGAATTAGCATAATATATATATATATATATATAATACATGCACGGTATTATGGTAGTAAGATAAAAAAGAGATTCGTGGACGTAACATATTTTGTTCTCTTTCTGTTTGAAGTTTCAACATACTAGTTTTCAACGTCGGTCCCAAACGAATAGAAATTTTCAATACTGAAACATACTAGTCCCATTCCCTTTCATATACACCTGTATTTCATGTACAACTGCTTTCAACGATCTCTATATATACTCCGCCTTGAGACTTTTTTTTTTCTTCTATATATTACAGGTTTCACCTAACAAATTAAAATATTAACGTCACACACGTTGCAGCGATTTTTTCTTGTATTTTTGACACTGAGTCCATTACAACGATGCTCGTTACAGTATTCTTAACAGTGGTTGTAACAATTCTCACAATCCTTGTCTCGACTTCTCAAACCGGTTATGGTATTTTCGTACCCCCTAAAATGCCTGGTTCGCGTGATGTTTTCCCGTTGGTCAAAGTGGTTAACTTAACCGGAGCCTCCGGTCCGGAGAGTATAGCTTTCAATCCAGCAGGGGAAGGTCCGTACGTTGGTGTCGCCGACGGTCGAGTATTGAAATGGCGCGGTAAATCACTTGGATGGACAGATTTCGCTTACACATCGGCTAATAGGTACATTTTCAAAATTTAAAAATTTGACAACTTTCGATGAGTGATTCTGAATTTAGCCCTAGAATTTGGTTTATGGTGGAAGTGAAGTGATGTCAAAATTGTTGTCTTTCTGTATGAATTGATGAGAGGTAACATAACCTTAGGATTTAGTGATATGTGTATATGTTTCAGCATGTTTGTAAGGAAAAAGATGTGCAGCTTATATAAACAATACTCTCTCTCTCACTCAAAGATTGATGTTTGAGGGATTTCACACAAATTAAGAAATAATAATTATTAATTTTAAATACAATATTGTTTTCTTACTAAAAAAGTATTATATATTTATAAACCAATGACTATTCAGGATTTCAAATTTTCTTAATGATCACTTTTTAAAGTTTACAAAAATTTAATATTAATTAACTAAAAGTGGTAAAACATCAATCTTTAAGAGACAGAGGGAGTAGTATATGAGTACAACGTAAGTCTAGAAATATATAACCAACTACAAAAACTAAATGCATTATATGCCCATATATATTAATTATATTGAGCAATATATATATATATATATATATATATATATATATATATGTTGTTTTTTCTAATATATATTAGATAAACAAAAATAGTTATTAAAAATTCTAAACAAATATAAAAACAGAAGTGTACAAGTCAAAATGTGATAACATATGTTATTGAATAATATATTTAAAGCGTAACTATTGAATGTTTCATATACTGCCAATTTTTTGATAATGATATCACATATTAGATAAACAAATTAAAATAGAATAGAAAACAAAATCTTCCAAAAAAATAGTAATTTCAATTAAAAGAAAATCGTAAAACATTTGTAAAGATATGTTGTAGATGTTTTGTTCGTAATTTTATGTATTAACTAGATTAATACCCGTGCCAGAGCACAGGTTGAAATTCATTTTATTTACATTGTAATTTTTTTTATAAAATATAATTTATGTGATTATTTTTAAAAGTTTTTTTGGATAAAATATTATGTAATAAAATGAATTTCATGAAAAAGACACTTATTCTGTGGATGTAACTTTATAAAATATTATGTAATAAAATGGCATTTCGTGGACATAACTTTATAAAATATTATGTAATAAATATGATGACTTGAAAAAGACACTTATTTTGTAAGTTTTATATTGTTAATGATTCTAGATAAGTACCCGTGCTATAACAATGGTTAAAATTTATTTTATACAAAATTTTGTATATTTTCTATTTTAAAATAAAATTTTAATATGTTGTATTAGTTTATGTAAGTGAAGTTATTTCAACAATGTATATTCTACCTCATGACTTGAATGTCATTATAACACATAATTTTGTGAATTTGGTATTTAAAAAGCGAATTATTATATTATGAGTAATTTAATATATTGTTATACTTTTTGTTTTATTATACTTGGTTTTTTAAAATTCTTTCATATTATAGTGACATATTATTGACATTGCTATAACAAACCAATTTAGAGTATTTATAGTTTCTAACTTGAATATCAAGTTTCAGTATTTTAAAAATATTTTATTATATTATATAAAATTATAAAATTCAACAAAAAAGTATGAAATTGAATTTAAATATTCAAATTTTGACCTGTTACTCAGTAAATTTTTTAATTAAATAGATATTATTTTTAATGAATAATATTAATAAAAATTGAATATTTTATAGATTGAATCATTTATATTTGTTTTTAAAAATTCAACTTATGGTATATCCGGAAATAAAACTATTTTTAATTATA